>NW_024868309.1:0-76237 GCF_013358625.1 Macadamia integrifolia | reverse complement strand
TTTATTTCTTATTATCTACTTGTCTTATATTATTGTTGTTGAGACCCAAAATTAAAGGTTCAGATGTCTATCTGATGGGATCCGGGGCCTTCTAAAGTGTTAGAATAGAATTCCAAGAAAAAATCAGAATCTCAGGGAAGATATAGAGAACCAGAATAAGAGATTTTAATAACCCAGATTTGATCAATCTGATGGGGCTGATATTCTGGTCGAGTAGCAGTAAGGTGGTGGCGATTAAGTCCTCAAAATATGTTTTCCGTCCAACAGTTAAATCTGAAGATATATGACTGTCACAGAAATTGGAAGTATACAAAAACATAATTAGAATCTGGTTGGGATTAGGAACTAGTTCCAGAAACTAGAAACCAATCAATATAGGAGCATTCCTGAAATAGAAACTGATTTTTCGAAGCCTGTAGAAATGAAGAATGGAATTAGAAACAAGACTGATCCGAAATAGTAACTAGAAGAATTTAGTAACGGGTGAGGAATCCCAGCATTAACTGAAGTTGATTAAGTCCAGAACCACAGAACCTTCAACCAGCTTATGCAGGATACTTTAAGAAAATTCGACTGACATCAGAGGCAGGTATCGTGCTGTGTGTGTAATTGACATCAGAAGTCAGTCCTGAGGTATGAACTGAGAACAGAAACTGAACACAGAAAACAGCAGTATCGATTGAAAGGAAACAATGGATTAAAACCCAGTCAATGCTATTATTCGATAGATGGAAGCAGTGAAAGAAGCGGATCTGAAACTAGAAAACAGGCCTGTTATAGTTAAAGAAGAAAAGAGAAAAAGAAGTAGAAGATATGTCAGGCCTCTCACCTAACTGTGGAGAAGGAATCCCTCAAACTTCAGCCTTGGCATTCCACCAAGGTTTCCTTACTGCATTCCCTGGTAGAGCAAGTTCTGAATCCCACATTACCATGCCTTGTCTCACACATGACATAACTCACAATCTCAAGGCTAAATTATTTCTCAAATCATTCTGGTGGATATGATCCCCTCCTCTTTATTTATAACTTTAGGGAAATAAGCAAAATGGGAAAACTCCTATGTATGGTAAGGAGAATCCCTGATAATTTTAGTCTTCTTCAAAATAGAAACTATTCTGGAACTTTAACAAAATAAAGACTAACTTCTAGAAACACTACTAAAATAAAGAATACAGCTTACTAAAATATAAACTAACACGAATCCTGTAAAGGTTTTGAATCCCTCAAATTTGGACTCAAAGAATTGGCACATTACAGTAGTAAACCCAAAAATACTAAGCCCATGTAACCCATTAGACACTCAAAATTAAACATATTGGTCCATTCTTGGTCCAGTCAAATGGCCTGGTTTGCTGCTGGCCTAATTGTTCTTCTGACCTGAATCATACTCTTTTTTGAAATTCCTTTCTGATCATTTAATATATCTGAGAAGAACTCCTACATTCATATAGTGGTTCTGATTCTGTGAAGAGGTTGGTTTTGCCATGGGCTCTGATTGAGGGACCGGCAGCACTAGATTCCAATGAGTGGAGGATGATGGCAATGGCAGTGGCAGGCTCAATCACACACCTTGATGAGGTGGTTGGGGCTATTGAACCAAGATGAACCAAGGCGTTGGAGGGCTGCCTAAGTGCTTAGGCGACAAGCCGCCTGCCTTAATGCGAACAAGTATTATTTTTTATTTTTTCTTTTTTTTAACATTATTAGTATGCTACATATACCATGTATCTTAAAAAATCAACATTATATACCATGTATTTTAAAAAATCAACATTAAACCACATCAAGTAATAAAAAATCAACATTAAGGCACGTCAAATCATAAAAATTCAATATTAAGTCATATTGAGTCATAAAAGATCAGTATATAGAGAAATGCTCTTGTTTTATAATACGTTTGATTGGTCAAATGATTTTATTCTTAGATGAGACTTTTTGTATTAGGTATAACATAAAACCAGTTTTCCAACAAGTCTAAGATTATTTAAATCTGGGTTGTAATGACGAAGTTAAGCTCCGGCTAAACTTATTTTAAAGTGCACAAATGCTGTTAAAATCACCAGAATAAAAATAATTTTATTGATAAAAACAAAGATTATTTTATTGGACTTTTGGTTTTTGGCAACGTTTTACCATGATAAGATTTATAAAATTTTCAGAATGGAGAAAAACCCCAGCATTTAAAAGTTGAAAATTGGTCCTATAACAAAAAATCTAGTTTTTGTTCTTGGACTATGGGGTTGACTTTTTATCATTTTGGAAATTGATTTTTAAACTATTTTTATTGGATTCAAATAGGGGGTATTTGCTTATGTATGAATAAATATTAAGTAAATGAAATAACAAATATAAATAAGCGCCAAAACATAGGGCGGCATGGAGTGTGGTAAGACGACTGCCATCTAGGCCCCAGGCTGTAATGCCCCACCTTCCATAAAGGAGATATGGAGGTTAACTGTTTGAGGATCATGTCTCTTAGGGTTGAACCGTGAATCAATTGAGTGATACTTAATAAGAAGAAAATTTCAAATCTATATTAAACACAACATCAGAATAATACAACAGAAGTCTTCAAATTAATATTTAAAAGTCATAAAAGTCCCCAATTGATCAAAATTCAATAACATCATCCATAACCAATTAAATCCTTTAAGAAAATTATTACATCCATAATTTAAATCTCTAAGACAAATAAAATGATCTAGGATCAACTGAAATAATAAATGTTTTGCACGTCCCCATCAATCTCTTGGTTCTCCACTAACTAGCATGTTAAAGTTCTCTCCATTTGGCGAATAATTTGGGTAAGTTTTTGGGGAGAAACTTAGCAACTAAAACCGCATACAATATCCACAAGTTTGAAAACGTCGGCTCATAACAATAACACATGCAATAATATTTTAAAATCAAATATGTAACATTTATGGCAGTTTACAAGATCCAGTTATTCTCAGTTATGTCCATATTAATGTAGGACTAGATTTGACAAGTCAAACTAGACCCAAACGGCAGGATTTTTTAAACCAAAGAACAACCAGATTTCACCCAACACAATCCACCATAATCAGACCAACAGAAAATAGAAGTAACAGTAGCTAACGATTTCAGAAAACCAGTAGCAACTAGGTCAGACCAGTATCAGTCAGATAGGACCAAACCAAGGATTGAAATCAGTACAAATAAATGCAAGCAACTTGTATTCAATGATCAGTATCATAAAACAGCAGTAACAAATAATCCAGGCCAACCGATATCAGTTCAGTTTAGGACATATCACTAGAAAACAACATTCTGGTGCTTTTAAATATCTCACCATTGGCTGAACAGAATCAGCAAGAAATTGGATCGATTCTTAGTTGGACAAAGGGGAACAATCGACCAGAATATTGGAGCAAACCGTTGGCTGGAACTGGTTCTTCCAGAGGAGGTTGATTGCTCTGTTTTCAGGAAATTCTGGGCAGAATCAGAAATATAAATACTTGATGATTTTGGCAGCAGTAAAACCTTGAAAACCAACTTGAAAGAAATAAGAAAACTTGTAGAAACCTTCTTGATCTTCAACCCACAAGGAGTCGCTTGGATCAAATACCAAATCCTTCTTCTTTGATCAAACACAAAGAAACACTCCAAAGGAGAAAAAGCTGCAACATCTTTTTTGTTTATAAAATTCGTGGCTCTACTAATAAGAGCTGTCCTTTATTTATAATAATGATGGGGGGGGGATTTACAAAATAGAAACTAAGTTTAGTTTCCAAAATTGAAATAGGAAACTAAATAAAAAACAACTCCTCTAGTTTTCAATTTTGAAAATAGAAACTAGGAAAATACAATTACTGAAATTAGAAACTAACTTGTGATTGAAAAAGAGAAACTAAGTAGGTACTGAAATTAGAAACTAAATAACCCCATCTAAAAATGAAACTAAAGAAAAAGGAAACAAATCAATGAATCCCGTATGCAACCTTAGAACCCCTAGTTTAGGCCCATAAAAGTGGCCTATTACACTCAAAACCACATGGACTAAAGGCCCAACACATATACAACCCAACCCTAGACTTATTTCTAATAAAACAAGCCTAGTTTAGTGAAGAATCTGCATCACATAATTGTCATGGCGTCGCCTAAGCGGCAATTTGGCGTCTCGGCGGAAAAAGGTGGTCATGGTAGTGCTACAATTTACGTGATTTATAAATGACGGTCGCCATTGGCTGATAGGCGTCGACATGGCACCGCCATAGACCCCAGATCACCCCTAATTCATTAGGCGGTCGATTTTCTGTATTGGTTTTTTTTTTGGTACTTACTAATAATATTTTGTTTGTTATATTTTAATTGGCAGGATAAGGAGAAAACCCTCAAGGCCCAACTCATTCCCTTAATTTCTTAAATACAAATTATCAAAAGAACCAAAAAACCCTCGAGCTCAAAGCTAGCAGCCACTGCTTGCAACTTCTCCTCCCGCAGTAAGAGCGACAACAGCTAGCAATCAGTAGCTAGTAGCCACCGCCCGCGACGTCTTCTCCTTCTCCGGCAGCAAGAGCGACAACAACCAGCAGCCAGCAGCCATCGCCTACAATGTCTTCTCCGGCAGCAAGAGCGACAATAGCCAACAGCCAGCAGCCACCGCTTGCGACGTCTTCTCCGGCAGCAAGAGTGACGACAATCAGCAGCTGACAAGAGGGGCAGCAACCAGCCAGGTAAGGGCCCCACTTGTGAGTCTGCGACTTCTTCGATCTTTCTCCTCTGCTCCAATTCTTTTCTTTTCTTCAGCTCTCCAGTTATTCTCTGCAACCTCTGGTTCTACTCTGGTTCTCTTATCTTCTTCACTCCTCTCCTTGTTCGTCTTCTGCAGTTCTGCTTCTGATTCTTCTTTTTCTCTGCTTCTCTTTCTTCTTCTTCTTCGGTTCTTCTCTAGTCGTCTATTACTCTAGTTCTCTCCATCTCTGTGAGTCTGTTCCTTCTTCTTTCTTCTCTATTCAATAACAACATAAAAATAGAATTAATTAATGCCTTAATTGTATTGGTTAACTAATATACTCTATTGTCTGTTTTATAAAGCTTTTATATCTCTAGATTCTTACAATGCAGCCAATGCTTGTGGTTATAAAATAGAATTAGTTAATGCCTTAATTGTATTGGTTAACTAATATACTTTGTTGACTGTTTTATAAAACTTTTATATCTCTAGATTCTTACAATGCAGCCAATGCTTGTTGTTAATTGGTTATTGCTTAACAATTAACATTTTTTGTTAGTCTATGACTCAATTTTATAATTTGAATACTTAATATTAATGTTATTGGTTAACACTTAACATACTCTGTTATTTTGTTTTATAACTTGTATACTTGATGTTAATGTTACTGGTTAACATACTCTGTTACTTTGTTTTATAATTATAACTTGAATACTTGATGTTTATGTTATTGATTAATACTTAACATACTTTGTTACTCTGTTTTGTAACTTGTAGGACAGTAGGAGTTCATAATGGATGGTACTGTTGGTGGTAGTAGTGGGGGTGATAATATAAGCACAGCTGTATATGATCCATCCAAAGACCCAACCAGGAAGGCCAAATCAAATGACCCTAGGTGGAAATATGGGTATTGGCCTAACCTTTCAGACGAGAACCTTGTTAAATGCACTCTTTGTGGCAAAAACCATAAGTGTGGAATTAAAAGATTAAAGCAACATTTGGTGGGTGGATATGGAGATGTTGCTAAGTGTATCAAGACAATTGTAGCGATTGCTGCAGAGATGAATGCAACCCTTATGCGCAATAAGAAGAAAAGGAAGTAAGACATTTTGGATGATGATAATGATGATGATGTTGATGCTGGTGCTGATGTGGATGTTGATATAGAAGTTGAAGGTCAAAGATAGTCTAGTAGGACTCCTTTTACTACAACCTCTAGACTTATTCCTAGCTCTGGGACAACTGTTAAGAGAAATAAAGTAGTCATTCAACCACAAGTAAGGGGCCCCATGGATGCTCATGTTAGACGAACTCCTGAGCTAGTGGTTGCTGAGAGGCATCTTAAAGGTAGTACTCAGACTACTATAGAGAACCAGTTTACATCAGCGGAAGGAAAAAAGAGAGTTGATAATCACATTGTTGATTGGGTTTATTAGTGTGGTATTCCATTCAATGCTCTTAAGTCAAGGAGGTTTGAGGTGATGGTGGAATCTATTGCACAGTATGGGTCAGGATATAAGCCCTAAGTTATCATGAAGTGAGGGTGCCATTGTTAAAGGCAACAAAGGATAGAACTCTAGAGATGAAGAATAAATATGAAGAGTATTGGAAGCAGTATGGGTGCACTCTTATGACTAGTGGGTGGACGGATAAAAGAGGAAGACATTTAATTAATTTCCTCGTTAACTGTCCAGAGGGGACTTATTTTATGGAATTTATTGATGCATCTAGTATATCTTAAACTGTAGAGAAGTTGTTTGAATTGATTGACAACAAAGTTCAAGAAATTGGTGAGGACTATATTGCATAGTTGTCACGACGCAAAGGCGAACCAAGGCGGTGGAGGGTTGTCTAAGCGCTTAGGCGAGAAGGCGACTGCCTTAAGGCGAACAAGTGTTATTTTTTATTTTTCCTATTTTCTAATATTATTTAGTAAGTTATATATACCTTGTATCATAAAAAATCAAGATTAAGCCACATCAAGTCATTAAAAATCAACATTTAACCACATCAAATCATAAAAAATTAACATTAAGTCATGTTAAGTTATAAAAAATCAACATTTAGAGAAATGCTCTTATTCTTTAATAAGTTTGATTGGTCAAATGATTTTAATTTTACATGAGACTTTTTGTATTAGTTATAACATAAAACCAGCTTTCTAACAAGTCTAAGATTACTTAAATCTGAGTTGCAATGACAAAGTTATGCTTCAGTCAAACTTATTTTTAAGTGCGCGAATACTGTTAAAATCGCCTGAATGAAAATAATTTTATGAATATTAAAACAAAATATTATTTTACCAGACTTTTGGTTTTTAGCAATGTTTTAACATGATAGAATTTATAAAATTTTCATAATTGAGAAAAAACCTAGCATTTAAAAGTTGAAAATCGTCCCTATAACCAAAATCCAGTTTTTGTTCTTGGACTGGGGGGTTGACTTTTTATCCTTTTAGAATTTGATTTTTAAACTATTTTTATTGGATTTAAATAGGGGGTATTTGCTTATTTATGAATAATATCTTACGTAAATGAAATAATAAATATTAAAAATATTTACTTGAATAATATTTGGCATAAATATGTGCCGAAACACAAGGCGACATGCAGTGCAACAAGGCGGCTGTCGCCTAGGCCCCAGGCAAACCTCCTGGACGCCTAGTCGTTGCCTAGGCGACGCCTTGACAACTATGCTATATTGTGCAAGTTGTGTCAGATAATGCATCGGCTTATAAATTAGCCGGTACAATGCTGACGCAGAAGAGGACAAAGCTATATTAGACTCCTTGTGCAGCCCATTACATTGACCTGATGTTGGAGGAAATAGGATTCTTGAAATCTAATAGGAATGTGATAAGTAAGGCAAAAAAAGTAACCAACTTCATCTACAGGCACACGCATTCTTGATGCAATGAGGGCTAGAACAAATGGGAGGGATCATGTGAGGACAACAACTACTAGATTTGCAACTGCATTTTTAACATTTCAAAGCTTGTTAAAACATAAAGATGACTTGAGGCATTTGTTTATTTCTGAAGAATGGACTAGTTCTAATTTGGCAAAGACCGAGGTTGGGAAGAAAGTGGTTGATATGGTGTTTGTTGTAGCATTTTGGAATGGTTTGAAAAATCGTCTTAGAGTTTCAAAGCCACTTCTTACTGTCTTGAGGATTGTGGATGGTGATGAGAGGCCTTCTATGCCTGAGGTTCAATTTGCCATGGATGAGGCAAAAAAGAAAAAAAAAGAAAATTTTGGGGATAGAGAAAGGCAATACAAGAAAGTGTTAGATATTGTTAATAGGAGTTGGGAGATTCAGATGGGGCGTCCCTTGTATGGAGCAACACTATTTCTTAATCCTGGCAAATTTTTTTGTTAGAAGGAAGGTGATGATGGTGACGGTGATTACCAAATTATATCTTCTCTACAGCTTGCATTTAATGAAATCATTAAAAGAATGATATATGAACCAGCTTTATAAGAAAAAATAAATACTTATGCCACTTTGTATCGATGTTCTTGAGGTTCTTTTGCCTAAAAAATGACGGAAATAGCGGTTAGACAATGGGCAACCATGAGTCCTAGTAAGTACATTGTTTAGTTGTTTTGTTTGTACCTAGTAGCTAGTAGTTACTTTGTGTGATGTATTAAATATTAATCTAGCTTTTTTTTGTATATATTTATTTTTTTATAGTTACTTGGTGGGGTTCATTTGGAGGTCCTGCTTTTGAGCTTTCAAAGGTTGCAAGATGCATTCTAGGGCTTTGTTGCTCCTCTTCTGGTTGTGAGCGCAACTGGAGCACATTTGAGTTCGTAAGTAGCTGGGTATTACATCTATTTCATATTGTAGACTTTATATTTGAAATAATAACTTTGTTTGCTGTTCTCTATTGCTTATGAATTCAGATTCATACCAAGAAGAGGAATAGGTTGGAACATCAACGTTTGAATGATTTAGTCTATGTTCAATACAATCGCCGCTTAGAAGAAAGGTTTCAACAAAGGCTTCTCGATAATAGAAATTATGATTTACTTGTGCTTGAAGAATTGGATTGGAGTAGTGAGTGGATGATTAGCGAGCAAGTGGATGATGTAGTCCATCCCGATGCTGATCTCACATGGGACATTGCTGGTAGAGCAATGGGGGCAACAATGGAGGGGCCCAATCGACCCAAGAGAGCTCAATCATCAACCTCTAGAGGAAATATGTGCTACAGACGCCGTGGTAGAGGGAGGGCTATTAGGGAGTCATTAGGATCAGATAGGGAAGAAGATTTGGAAGAAGACGATGTGAATGATGACTTGGATGTCATAAATAACTTTGGTGAAAATGCAAATGCTTCTAGTGGACAACAAGGGAATCTGCCATCTATTGATTTGTTGGATGATTATGATGATTAAGTTATTTGTGTTTGACTGTTTGACTGTTTGGATTTTATGTATTGTTTAAACTTTAAACTTGAACTTTGAACTTGAATGATTAGTTAAGTTTTCTTTTCTTATTTTATGTTGAGTTAATTTGCTTTCAAGCTTTATTGCTTCAGTAAGTCATTAGTAGCTTAACAGGTTAGCCACTTATCTTATCATTTGATCTATTCTTATGTTTCCAAATATATATCTCTGATTCATATATGATATATTGATATATATACTTTTTACTTTGTTCAGGTTGCTCACTCACTTTCAATCATTGCTTTCAAGCTTCAGTTACAGGTTAGCCTTTTACTTTTTTTTTTTGTGTGATGTACATGTTGATTTTTTATGACTTGATGACTAGATAATTTGATGTATAACTGTATAATTCAATAATTCATGTTGATTTTTTATGACATGATATGGCGTTGTTGATTTTTTTATGATTTGATATTGCTTAATGTTGGTTTTATATGTTGTAGGGTATATATTGTAGGCTTGTAGCATGCTAAATAAATTTAAAAAATAGGAAAAATAAAAAAATAGCATACTAAATAATTTTAGAAAATAGAAAAAATAAAAAATGACACATGGGCGATTTGAACGCCATGGCAACGCTATAGCGGACAATTTATCGTCAAATCGATTAGCCACCCCTCCACTGCCTTAGATCGATTTAACGTCGTGACAACTATGGTCATGTCTATTTAATTAATTCATTTACTTTGTTGCCCATGTGCCCTACGCGCTCTGTGGCTTGTACATATGTCATCTCACACTCTTTGTAGCCAATGCATTTCTTCATACCCAAGTGACAATTAAAAGTCGAGGTCCCTTAGATGCCACACACGTTTTGTGGCTTGACCATACGTTATCCCACACATTCTGTGGCCAATGCGTATCTTGACATCTAAGTACCTGACACAATCCTCTTAGATGCCCCACACGGTCTGTGGCTTGTACATACGTCATCCCACACGTTCTGTGGACAATACGTATCTTGACATCCAAGTAGGTCAATAAACAAAAAGGGGGGACTCCAAGGGTAAAAGATGTAATTTGCACCATATGCTCTATGGGCAGAATCCATAGAATGTCTTACACATTCTGTGGCCAACACTTGAACCCATGGTCCATACGACTTACACCCCTCATTGGCCCCAAAATTTCAAGTGTCAAATGTCATAGGTCTCATTCATTATTTTCATCATTTAAATGCACATACGATGAAGCAAATAACCAAGTGCGTATATTTTATCACATGCAATAACTTATAATTTAAAGAACTAAGCAATTCATTCCTCATTCATAATTTAAAATAATACAATGTACACACATCATCTTTTAAAGTATTTAAAGAGCATTATATTAACACATAAAATAATGAAAAACACGAAATCAGCCCTTACATATCCAATAATACATATGATTATGTAAACAACCCCTAATTCATATACTCATAATGGAATGAACTAAGACAATAAGAAATACTAAATCACCCTCTAAATTACTAGTTCATGATACGATAAATTTAATCCAGTAGAGAGACATAATTTAACCCCTTAAACGATGAAATCAAGATAATGTTTATTTAATTGACAAGGAACAACAAAACAACCTCTATCATCATAGAGCCGAAATAATATCTATTTAATTAAGTGAATGTACCAAAACAACCTCTATAAATCATAAATTAGAATAAGGCAAAATTTACTAAATGGAATGCTAAACAATCCTTAATCATCAAAATGAAGGTGACATATGTTTGATTCAAATAGGAACGTTATCAACCCTTAAAACCATTAATCGAAACAGTATCTAACATTTACATTTAGAAAGAAATAGATTTGATTAACTCATAGTGCTAACAACTCCTAAAATCATCACTGAAACAGTCCTATCATTTATTATTTGGAATGGAATTGAAATGATTAATTAGTAGTACTAATAACGTAGCCCCTAAAATCATCACTAAACAGTACCTAACATGGATAATTTAGAATGGAATAAAAATAATTGATTAGTAGTACTAACAACCCCTAAAATCATCACCAAAACAGTATCTAACATTGAATATTTATATATCATAGAATCCATCATGAATAACACTCAACAACCCCTTAGAATCGAATTTAAAAAATCATAGTATCGATCAAGGGTGAGTATCAATTAGTCCCTAAAACTTAATATGTAATATAACATGCAATATATATATCCACAAGGTCTTGAAAGAAAAGATGAATATACATACGTACACTAAAAAATATATTCTCATGAAAATATAAAAGGGATGAAGAGTAGGAAAACCACATGCGATAAGGAAATTACAAGGTTGCGAAGCCCTAAGAATTTCTTTAAGGTTTAGAAGGATAAAAAAAAAAAAATTGTTGAGAGAGTAGATGGTTCTACTCACTAGGTTGACGATGTAGCTAGATTCACTCTCTTAGAAAAAAGTCTTCGAGCTCTTCCTAGGAGGGTAAACCGATGGTGAATGCAGCCTAGGTTATGAGACCTTCTCCTTCTACTCTTCCTCTTCTTTTCTAAAGGATGTAGGCCGTAGGAAGGCTGCAACTGATATCCCTTTTCTCCTTCTCATTTCTTCTTTCTCTTTCTCTTCCTCTCCTTCCTCTCTTTTCTTCTTTTTTTTTCTTTTCCTCCCAAAATCGTCGCAACAACTCCGCCCCCTCTCTCCAATCGTGGCCCCTTCCTCCTCTTTCCTCTTTTCAAATTAGTAAAAAAAAAAAATGATTGATAATGGTTACCTAAATTTTGGAGAAAGAATATTAATCAGCCTATAAGCTTCCCTAATTAAAGGTGTAAATCAAGGTATAAGATTTATGAGGGTTTGGGTGATCTAATCACTACCCTTAAAAAATTATCCTAAATCCATCCTATAAGTTATGACCCTATCCCCTTCTCAAACACTCACCTACTTGTCTCCAATCAAATAAAATAGGTAATCTTATTGCTAGAACAAAGGTAATATCTAAGGATAGGATCACATTATTGATTGACTTAATTATCAATTCAATCATCAAAATAATACATATATGTATTAAGCCAATCAATCATGTGATCTTATCCTTAGATATTACCTTTGTTCTAGTAATAAGATTACCTATTTTATTTGATTGGAGATAAATTGGTGATTTTTTTTTTTTTTTTGTAAGTGGGTGAGTGATTGGGAAGGGGATGAGGTCATGACTCATATGATGGATTTAGAATAATTTTTTAAGGATATTGATTTGATCACCCAAACCCTCATCAATCTTATACCTTGGTTTACGTTTCTAATTAGGGAAGCTTATAGGCTAATTAATAATCTTTCTTTAAAATTTAGGTAACCCATTATCAATCATTTTTTTTTACTAATTTGAAAATAGGAAAGAGGAGGAGGAAGGGGCCACGATTGGGGAGGGGGAGGAGCTGCTGCCACGATTTTGGGAGAAGGGAGGAGGAGAAAAAAGAGAAGAAAATAGAGGAATAGAGGAAGAGAAAAAAAATAGAGAAGAAAAGAGAAGGAGAAAAGGAACACCAGCTGTAGCCTTCCTATGGCCTGCATCCTTTTGAAAAGTAGAGGAAGAGTAGAAGGAGAATGTCTCATAACCTAGGCTGCATGCACCACCAGTTTACTCTCCTAAGAAGAGGTCGAAGACCCTTATGATATCTAAGGGGTGAATCTAGCTACATCTTCAAACCTTAAAGAAATTCTTTCTATATTTTCTTTATCCTTCTAAACCTTAAAGAAATTCTTAGGGTTTTACAGCCTTGTAATTTCTATATCGCATGTGGTTTTCCTATTCTTTATCCCTTTTATATTTTCATGAGAATATGTTTTTGGTGTATATATGTATATTCATATTTTCTTTCAAGACCTTGTGGATATATATGTACATACTATATTACATATTAAGTTTTAGCGGCTGATTGTTACTCACCCTTCATCGATACTATGCTATTTTAAATACGATTCTAAGGGGCTGTGAGTACTATTCTTGATGGATTCTATATTATATAAATATTCCATGTTAGGTACTGTTTTAGTGATGATTTTTGGGGTTGTTAGTGTTACTAATCAATTATTTCTATTTCATTCTAAATGATCCATGTTAGGTACTGTTTTATTGATAATTTTAGGGGTTATTAGTATTACTAATTAATCATTTCCATTTTATTCAAAATGATAAATGATATGACTATTTTAATGATGATTGGGGTTGTCAGTACTATGAGCTAATCAAATCTATTTTTTTCTAAATGTTCAATGTTAGGTACTGTTTTGATTAACGGTTTTAAGGGCTGTTACAATTCCTATTTGATTCAAACATATGTCACCTTGATTTTGATGATTAGGGATTGTTTGGTGTTCTATTTAGTAAATTTTGCCCCCTATTCTAATTTATGATTTGTAGGGGATGTTTTGGTATATTCACTTAATTAAATCAATCCTATTTCAGCCCTATGACAATAGGGGCTGATTTGTTGTTCTTTGTCAATTAAATAGACATTATCTTGATTTTATGGTTTAGGGGTTAAATTAGGTTTCTCTACTGGATTAAATCTATCTTATCATGAACTAGTAATTTAGAGATTGATTTAGCATTTCTTATTGTCTTGGTTAATTCCATTATGAGTATATGAATTAGGGGCTGTTTACATAATCATGTCTATTATTGCAGGCGTACGGGCTGATTTCGTGTCTTTTATTATTTTATAAGTTAATATAATGCTCTTTAAATACTCTAATATATGGTATGTGTGCATGGGCTGAAATGTATGTTTTAAATTATGAATGAGAAATGAATTACTTAGTTCTTTCAACTGTGTTATTGCATGTGATAAAATGTACGTACTTGGTGGTTTGCTTCATCGTATGTGCATTTAAATGATGGAAATAATGAACAAGACCCATGACATTTGACACTTGGAATTTCGAGGGCTAGAGGGGTGTAAGTTGTATGGACCATGGGTTCTAGTGTTGGCAATATTCCGTTTGGAACATTCCATAAATTCATCCCACAGAGCGTGTGGTGCAAGTTACATCTACCCTTGGAGTCATCCCCTTTTTGTTTATTGATGACGTATATACAAGCCACAGAGCGTATGGGGCATCTAAGGGGATTATGTGTACTGTTTGGGTACTTAGATGTCAAGATACGCATTGGTCACAGAACGTGTAGGATAACGTATGAACAAATCACAGAGTGTGTGGGACATCTAAAAGATCTTGGCTTTTAATTGTCACTTGGGTATGAAGATATGCATTGGCCACAGAGCATGTGAGATGACATATGTACAAGCCACAGAGCGTGTGGGGCACCTGGGCAACAAAGTAAATGAATTAATTAAATAGACATGACTGAGAATAACTGAACCTTGTAAACTGCCATAAATGTTGCATATTTGATTTTAAAATATTATTGCATGACGTTTTCAAACTTGTGGATATTGTATGCGGTTTTAGTTGCTAAGTTTCTCCCTAGAAACTTACCCAAATCATTCCCTAGATGGAGAGCACTTTGGCATGCTGGTTAGAGGCGAGAACCAAGAGATTGATGGGGACGTGCAGAACATTTATTATTTCAGTTGATCATAGATCATTTTATTTGTTTTAAAGATTTAAATTATGGATGTAATAATTTTCTTAAAGGATTTTATTAGTTGTGGATGATATTATTGAATTTTGATTAATTGGAGACTTTTAAATATTAATTTGAAGACTTTCGCTGTTATTATTCTGATGTTGTGCTTAATATAGGTTTGGAATTTTCTTCTTATTATTTATCACTCAGTTGATTCACGGTTCAACCCTAAGAGACATGATCCTTGGACCGTTAACCTCCAAATCTGCTTTACGGAAGGTGGGGCGTTACACATTTATTCAAAAGCTTTTATACTATCTTCACTTTTGGTCATGATGAGTTCCAAATCATGCTTTGGTAGTTTTTTCTATATAACAGTTGATGAATGTTATATAAACATCCATAGAAGATGAAGATTCCTGCTTTGAGAACTTTTCCCAATGTTGGTTTATTTCCTGACAATGGATTCTTATTTACTCTTCTAGGAAAAGAATTGGTGTTTGCTTTTGGTTTTGAAATTTGAGTCAGAAGAACATTCTCTATTTTGGCTTGATGTTAAAAGATGGAAAATATTACCATGTTCAATTTTCTTGTTTCTTCTGCAAAAACTATATTTATTGTTCATTCTTTGTCAATTTGTTTTAGCTCCTGTGTTACCTTCTATGTTCTTCAGTGTTGGAAGCAGATGCTATTGTACTCTTTCCTCTATCGAGGAATGGCCGTGGATCTCATGGCAGCTACTATTGAGGATCACATCTAGTAAGGTAAGTTATATATTTGCAACCAACTCATTAGCTCTTCTGCAATGAATGAGTGTTGAAAGCTTTGGCATATTTTTTTACATTTTTCTTTCCTTTGTTTGTCCTTGATTATAGAATTGTTTGATCAAGATAATATTCCTCCTCCAATTGTGGGGTTTCCTTATGGAATCTTTATGGTAAAGTTTGACATAATTTATGAATTATCTATCAAATTTTGCAATTTTATTTTGGTGAAGTGGTGGGTCGGTGAGAGATAAAATTAGGCAAGTCTCTGACTATGTTACTCAGACAAAGTTTGAAGTATCCAGGTGATAAAGTTGCCCTCAGGAAAAGCTATGAACAATCAGTGGTGGTGAAGAATGGTATTGGTGAATGATGGGTAGTCCTCAAGAGTCAAGGCTACCATTGATGATGCAATTATAATTTAGAAAATAGGTACAATAGATGATGGAATTATAATTCAGAAAATAATGATTGTTTTGATGTTACATGGAGTGGGCTTGTTTTTATGGGTTCACTTGTTAGAGGCCACAATTTAAGATCTAAATATTAGTTATTTTGAGGAGGGAATTTAGATTTATTTTCAAAGTGTAGGGAACTTGATTAGTTTCTAGATGGTCTCGTTCCTAGTTAGTTGAAACAGAAGCATAAAAAAAACTTTGTTGGTACAGGCATGTTATAAACAGATCAAAATGTGAACAAGACACTTGAAGATATGGTTAAATATAGCATAAACGGAAAAAAAGACGAAAACAGATGATACACGTTTTAAACGTTTAAATTTAAACAATATGGAGCCATAAAAAGGGCAATATACATGCATAAATTGGTAAATGATTACCACAATCAAAACAAATGTAGATAATATCCATATTTCATTCCAAATTCAAAGCCTTTTTTATCATAAAAAAGCATCCAAAATATATCCATCCAAAGATTATTATAAGATCCAAAATATATCATCCAAACATCCAAATGCATCGTCCAAAATGTATCATGGAAACTACATCCAATTTTGTTTTAAAAACACAAATGTATCATAATATAGGGTTAGGTTGATCATGAACAGGTTCAACATGTCTCTTCAAGTATCTTTGTCTCCAACTCAATCCTAAAAATCAACACAAGTAAACAAATATAAGGATGATTTATTTTAAAATAAAATTATTAACTTAATTAACCAACACACTTTCTTGGATGTTTAGTTTTCATCATGGACTTTCCTGTGATATTGAACAACTTTGGGCTCCTCATTCGATACTCAACCATTTCCGTAGTAAAAATTTTATGATCTTCTAGAAGAACCATGGTTGCCATAATAGATTCTTGAGCTTGTACAAGTGTAATTGTCTCAATAAAAAGTCCACCATCAAACAAAGAGAAGGATTTAAAGCTGCAGCAAGCACATGAACATGATGAATAATATTATTTTCTACCCTAGTATCAAACAAATCCAAAATGGTAAAGTACTTCAGTCCATCATTCTCCTAATGAATGGATCCATAAAGCGACAACTCCTTTGCCTCATCCCAAAATACATCAGATTGAATTATCCTTACAGTTTTAAATGCTATTTAAACCCTATTGCAATGAAAACTTCTCCACTCAGATGATGCAACTAATAGCCTTAATTCATTGTCAATTGCAATAAGAGATTTAAGCTTAAAAAAATTTATACCAAACACTGTCTTGCAAATTAAATCCAATTCTGGAGATCAAAGGACTTGTGAGGTAAGTGACTTAGCATGCAAAAGACTTCTTCCCTTTTCTTATGGGAGCAGGATGAATTACCAGAAATTTAGTAACTAAAGTAAAAGCTCAACATGACAAATAATAAGTAAGAACAAATAGAAGCAAGAAAACCATTGTACAAAGCTTCGATAGAAATTTCCCTTGCTGATGAAAGGCTGCTGAGAGGATAAGCTCATAAGCCCCTATCTGTATTCAGAAAAGCACTACAGAGATGCAGAAACTAAGCATATTTGTTTCTCATTTTACAACTTTCAGAGATTGATATCTGTGATACTATTAATAATTTCGGAGTCAAGTTCTGGACTTCTGGTCCAGATAAGCAGTATGAAGCAAATCTAATGCCCTAACAGAGATAAATAACAGAGATAGCTCCGGAGAGATACTTATTTGGACAAGAGCTGCTTTTAAAGATAAGTACAATTTTTATTTTTCCCTAACAGTGTCAAACAAATCCTTATGTCTCTTAATAAATAATCCCTTCACCCTGAATTGAAAAGAAATTAAAAAAGTCAAGGAGATTAAACCCAATACCTACATTTGGGTTAAAAGAATTTGTTCATTGAGTTGGGAACCCAATTGCCCTACTCTGTATATTGCAAAGTGAGCAAGAATCTATTTGACCAACTGTAAGCATAAGGAATCCTATTCCCAACCCTCTACCCCCTTTGTTTTACTGGTGGATGACTTCTTAAGAACGATCAGCACCAAGGTTTCAGGGGCTTTGAATTCCTGGATGCTCCCTCCCCTTTTTTTGTTTCTTCTTTCACTTTGACCAGTTAAATCAAACACCCAACCCACTTTGTAAACATATCTAAGTTTGAATCCATAATTTTTCCACGCCCCCCTACCTCAATAGTTTCTTTTCTACCTTGGTCTCTTAATAATTTCGTTTTCAAAAGATTAAAAAAATAGGGGGACTAAGGTCTGGTGGTGGGAATTTGGGATGTCCTCTGTCCTTGGTAAGTGCTTTAGCTTCTCCTGACAGATGCAGTTTCCATAGGCAACAACACCAAGAAAGTGTTGACCAGTCTAAAAATCAGGTTTCTAACTTGGTCTCTTGACATAAGAAACCCATATAAGATTTAGGACACCAAACCTTTTTTCCACTGGAAGAGACAGAGAGGACTGAGGAAGTATGCGATGAGGAGAACAAGCCTCGAACTCTCGATTCTCCAAGAATCTAAGATTTTCCTCAAGTGTATTTTCCGGTGGTGTGTATTGGGGGAGGGGGTTTACTTTTTCGTTGAGTGGGGGTGAAGGTGAACTGGTGGGGTTTATAACCATTTTTTTTTTATAAAAAAAAAAAAAAAAAAAATGCGTGTTTCGGACTTTCATTCCAGCTGGACCCATATTTTACCGACTTATTGAGAGGAATTTGGCAATGATAAAAAAATGGATCGGCGTTTAAAATGCGAATAAACTAACAAAGATCTAGTCCCTATTTTTCTAGATGAGTCTGACGTTGAGTTAGAAAGTCCTTTAGGACCTTCTTTCTTCAAAAAGAGTTCTTTTTTCTTAAAGAAAGGAGTCGAGTTAGGCTAAACTAATTAGGGAGGTCCTACTAATCTTCTTCATGAGTCTATATAAAGGGTTTGACCTTTATAGCTTTAGTGGATTTATGAAGTGGTTTTATTGACTCCTAGAGAAGGGAAGGTTTTGTATCCTATGGTTTGATGTGCAAACCTCCGATTTGTGGTAAACATTTTTCTTTGTCTTCTTCTCCTTCTTCCTCAATGTTACTGTGCACGGGTTCTGTTCACAGTCCCATAATATCTGATCTCCCATTCTTTCCCTCATTTTTTTCTCTTTTGTTTTTTTCATAAAAACGTATTTAGTTTTATCCTTTTTCTACTGGCTTCTTTGTAATTCAGGCCTAGAAACATGAACCCTAGGCTGTTCTACATCAGTAGATGACCATTCGATATTGTAAACCGAAGGAAGACTGAAAATGCATGCAGTGTAAAAACGTGGTTTGGTGAATGCCAGCTAGACAAGTTATTTGGGTGACGACCTTTGATTTGAGTTGGGAATAAAACAGGTCAGGTTTGTAACCAAATCCCATTTAGCCCAAAGGTTCCATTTGTTCATTAGGAAATTTTTTCTGAAAATCAAATTTTGGTCTCCTCCATGGGTGTCAATTATATCATGGATCAAGATGCCACCATTTTTTTTCCGGTGAACAACCAGATATCAAAGATAGAATTCATTATCCAAAGCTTTATATTGTATTTGAATAAAACAGGTTTGGGTTTCTAGCCCAATATAATTTTCCTTTGTTTGTATGCAGATGCTGCAAAGTATTTCCCATTGAAACAAACGGATCCTAAAGGATCCAAATCCAGATCCAGATCCGGATCCAAATCCAGATCCAGATCCGGATCCAAATCCAGATCCAGAATCAGATCCATGATGTTGGTTCTAATCCAATAAAAATTTAATGGATCCTATATATGTATGAAATTGGATGCTTAGCAAATCTTTGTTTTCTTTTATACAAGAGATTGATGCAGAAAATCAAGCCGTAGATAGAATTTAGAAATTAGGGCTATAAACGGTGCAAAACAGACCCAGGTTTAGGGCTTATTAGGCGATTCTAGGGCGGAGAAACTTGCTGGTTATGAATTTCCAGCACGCTACAATGGGGAGAAAGAGGGTATTGAAGGAGAAAAGAGGACAGTGAAAAGATAGGTAAAGTAATGTAGACCAGAAAATCCAGCAAGAGACTAGTACCTGATAGGATTGCAAAACAAAGAAATATAGGCCAGAAATAGGGAAAATTTGTAACTCACAACAGGTTAGATCAGAATACATTAGAACTCAAGTTGAGTGCTCTATTAAAATCATAGTTGTCAAGTCGTCACCTAGGCGTCCAGGTGGCTTTTCCTGGACTGGCTTCTTGGACTCTTTATGTGACACCTAGGTGGCTTGCTTGTGTCACCTTAAACCCCCCCTTCAACCGCCTTGGTTCACCTAGGCGCTATGCAACTATGATTATAACAGAAGAACAAACCTGCAGAATTTAAAGAAATTTTGATGACAAAATATGAAATTATTGAGAAGTCCTATTGCTACTTGGAAAACTAATGGCAGAACCAAGAACTCATTATTGACCAGTATTCTTCAAGAATTAGAACCAGAATTTCAGAGTAAACAAGAAGCTTAGAAACTAGCATATGAAATATGTAGTAAAACAATCCAGTAATTCATAGCTGTCACACCTGGACGTCTAGGTGACGCGATGCCTTCACAACTATGCAGTACCTAGAGAGATTGAAGAAGAATGCAATCTGAAAATTGATCTAGAACTGGGATACCACTAAGGGTATTAACTTAGAACTGGAACGAAACCGGCCATTCAAACTGACCGAATTTCTTCAGTTCGGTTTGTGAAGTGAAATTTCATTTGGTTCGATTCAGTTTTGGTTTTAGGCTAAAAGCTGTTGATTTGAACCGAACCAAACTGATTGAAGTGTAACCCGTATAAACCAAACCCAAACCGAACAAAGCCTAAACCATACTAAACTCAAAAAGGCTGAAACAAGATCTATGATTTCAGTTTTCACTTCGTCTCTTACACCTCCATCTTTAGCTATCAACACTCCTCGCTTCTCTTTTGCAGTTTTACACTTTTATTCGTTTTATTTTTTGTGCCTTGCTTCTTCGAGGCGAATTCCTAAGTCTCATACAAACTGAATAAGTTAAACCAAATAACAGAGACGGTATATGAACCGAATAGGAGACAAACTGAATTCTTAATCGGCTTTGGTTTGAAGTTATGAAAATTATTCAGTTTGGTTTTGGTTTGTACATATTGTATCATAAACCAAACCGAAAAACCGGAACTGAACTGATTGACTCCCTTAGTTACCACAGATTAGAATAAGTAATAAAAAGGGAAAAGAGGAATAGTAGAAGAGAAGAGATGGCACTTGATTTGCTGTAGAATTCAGAAATAGAAGAAGAAGACAGCAGCAAGGCCGAATGGAGCATTCACCCATGTTTGTAAAAGCTCAACAGTTCAAAAACTCTTGAAAAAGCTTGAATCCTATAGATCTTTTGAATTTCCTAAACTAACTCATAAAAGGACTCATACTCACTCTCTTATACTGATTTGAATTAATAGATTCAAGATATTACTCTTAAAAGCTATTGAGTATCCTAATCCACCTCTGGCACTTAATTTAAAATACTAATCTCATGTATTAACTACAGCTTCATATTATAGGCTTGTATGCAAGACCCAATACAACAAATAACCCATAAACAAGTGTCCCTAGGCCCATGGAACCTATCCTTGGCCAAAATCTAGCCTTCCTAAGTTAATTAGGCAGTCTTGACTGCATCATAGAGAAAGGAGACTGATGGGGGAGGGAAAGAAGGAAGAGGAGAGAGAAAACAACTCTCTAGTGAGGAGGGAGAGAGGAGGAGAAGAAATAGGCGGGAACAAACCAGATCAGTGGACGGGAGGAGAGGGAGAGATCAATCTGTTAGGGTGGAGAAGAAGAGAGAAAAAGAGAGAAGAAAGGAGCCTACACTCTGCAACACACTTTTAATTCAAATTTCTTTAGTCAACCTAATATGGTCAGAATATTCTAGGACTCTCTTGCGTCCTAACCAATAAAACCCAGAAGAGAAACTAAATCTGATAAAGAGACCAAAAGTAATAACATTTCTAGACTAAATTACTTAGCCCCCAAGACGGCCTAAATTTAGGCCTTATAATTGGACACATTTTAACAAATAAATATACTTAAAACAGAAGACCATAACCAATTACTATCAAAACAGGCCCATATGTTGCACTGTGAAAGCACTAGAGATGTATAGGGATTTCATCAAGCAGGATCCGGCTTGTCTAATTCAAACCTGACTTTCAACCCAAAAAATAAAAAATGAAAAATCCTTACCTGACCAAACTATTAAAGTGGGTCTGATATTGATGCAGATTAATCACCAAAATAAGCTTGTTTTATTAGGAATAAGCCTAGGGTTGGATTCCATATAAAGGCCCATGTGTTTTGAATGTAATATGTCACTTTTATGGGCCTAAATTAGGGGTTCTAAGGTTGCATACGGGATTCACTAATTTGCTTCATTTTTCATTATTTTCCTTTTTAAGTTGGTTTTGATTTAAGTTATATTTGTTTCCTTAGGAGTCAAGTTATTAGTTGAGTCAAGTCATTAGTAGTTAGTTTCCTTTTTCAACTAGTTTCTAATTTCAGTTTTTAGTAACTATTGTATGAGGAGAATATTTGGTTTTCTTTTTTAGGAACCTTCTATTTTATATTCTCCTTCCCCATCAACATTATAAATAAAGAGGAGGAGGCTCCTAAAGGAAGAATGATTTTTGATAAAACAAATTAATGGTTGCTGCTATTGTCTTCTCCATGAAGAGTTGTTTTGTGTTTGATCAAGGCTGATGGAATTGGTGTTTGATCCAATTGACTCTCTGCGGTGTGAAGCCCGAGAGGTTCTTCTTCTTCAAGCTATCTTCTTCTTCGTCTTTCCAACTTTCTAAAATCTACTGCTGCAGCAATTTTGGTTGGGCTTTGTTTGGGACTTATTTCTGTGTCTGAATTAGTCCTAGTTGCTGGTTTCTAGTCTGACTTAATAGAGGACAGATTTGGGGATTGAATTCTGATTTTCTGAGAATTAATTCTTCCTTTTTTCTAGTTTGTTGATTGCTACCTTTCTGTGGGTAATTGCTGGTTGTTCTTTGATTAAAAGTTCCTGCAGTTGAGACTTGGTTAGACTCCCTATCCTGGTCTACATTAGATATTGTGATCAAAACCTGAATTAAATGGATTCAAATTGGAGAGAATTTCGGATCTGGTCCATTGCATTTTATACCCTAATTGTAGCCATTGGTGGGGAAGATATGGCCATCCCAATCATTATAGGGTACCTTCTCAATTGGTGACATGTCGAATTTCACAGCCCATCTCAGCTGTATGGCATGCTTTGTAGTTTGTATTGGACTTTCTTATTGTCTAATTTGATTTTCGACCATTTTCCAAAATATTGAATTTTCCATGAGAGGGTGACATGCCTGGCTATATATAGACAGTATTCGACTTGCCTTCTTGTCTAATTTGACTTTTTAACATCTTCCAAAATATAAAATTTTCTGTGAGAAAAGGAAAAGAAATAAGGTAAAAAAATGTCCCTCCATTCTACTCTATCTAGGGCAGGCATGTATGGTTTTAGATGAGAAGGGTTCCAGTCAGTTCACCCTGTTTGAATCAAAATTATTTTTGGTCTTCCTCTGGACTTCTAACATTTTCGATTTGAACTATATCACTAACTGGTACCGTGAATCCGTGATTGCTCTTCATTTTACCTATGATTGAACCATATCATTTAGTCTCTCATATTGTTACTCATTGTTCAACCCCTGCTTTCTCCTTTCTGGTTTTTACACTCTTTCCCAATTTTTGCATATAACTACTGTTATTTTATGTGTGTATGATGTATCATTTCCAACATTCTGTTCAATAAAGCATGACTAATCTTACAGGTGTTTATGTCTTGTTTCTCTTTTAATGCCATGTGTTTTTCATGCAGCATCTTTGTGGAAGGCACTTTATGTTGTTGGCCTCAACCACATCAGCTGAGTAAGTCACTATATGAACTATGAATGAACTGAGCTTATTGAAAATTCGATACAGGACGTTAGTCTGAAAGCTTGTCTCCTGATTATTGATTTATGATATGGATGCTAAATATCTACCTTGTGGGAGCAAGGGTATTTACTGTTTGTTAGCTAAATACTAGTCCAATTGAATTACAAAACTTGTGGTAATTTCCGGAATTTGGAATTCAATCTTGAAATTTTACATAATTCCAACTTCTTTAATGCAAACTACTTTCCTTAATTGCTACTAATACTGTAACCTACTGACAGACAATTGGGCTTGTCTGTAAAGGCTTAATTATCATATTTACTGTTTGTTAGCTAAATACTTAGAATGATTGTAATAGAGTTTACAGGAAAGAAGAAGAAGAAGAAGAAGATTTCATCAAGTATATGTGGTAACGGTTACACACAAGTAAATTGCAATTTTTGGGTGAAGCTTGACTTCAAATGTAGTGAGTGGATTAAAGGTTTATCATTCTAGTCATATTTTGCTCTACAAACTTCTAAAGACTACTTTAGTTGTCTCTTAAGTGATAGAAGTTTGTGAATTGCTTTAGATGGATTTGTTCTATATATTGATTGTAGACATTGGCCTTTGTATAAACAGTTGCAGATTGTGGTTACTTCCAGAATCAAAAGACTGCGCTTTTGATGCAATGGAGATCTCTGGCTAGTCGGACTTCATTCGATAAACTAGTAATAGTAATTGTAGTGTAGTTATATATTTTTCTGGAAACAAGTGATTGCACATCTTATTTGTAAGGTTTATGAGGCAACTTTGGGTTTTAAGGTAGGAAGGAAACATTTTAAAATCTCCTGGGTTTTGTGCCGGCTGGGCAACAATTCTAACGAACTTGAGAAGAATTTAAGATCTCAAATTTATTTGGAGAAGACTTCTCGTGAGAAGAAAAATTATTTACTTGCACAAATGGGGAGATGCTCGCTTACTCAATTGTGGAGTTTGTTTTTTATTTTCAAATTGTTTGCCATAAAGCATTGGTGTCTATTTGTTATGCACAATCTCAATCTCCAAATGTGACTAATTGCTAGATTACTAATTAAAACCTGGCAATGTAATTTTAATTCCAAATTTGGGCATTGAAACTTTTTTTTTTCCGTTGCTGCCTTCTGTGTAAAAGATCTGACTCATGCTGCTGAACCGCATTGCTGCTTATGATCTCTGGGTTTTAGCAATCAATGATTGAAGATACGTAGTTCAAGGTGAGTTTTCTGTTGTAATTAGGAACCCCAAGGGGGGTAGAGGAGTTGGCAATGGACCTTCGCCTTAGGAAGTGTGTGTTTCTGAGTTTGACTCTTCTTACCTCTTTGGGGTCACTTATACAGGGATGTTTAGTATTCTTCACTAATTTCAGTGAAAGTTAAATGATTCTTATTCAATTTTGATATGATTCGGTCCAGGGGGTTGTACGGTCAGTATAGGCCTGTGGGACTAGTCAGGCCAAAGGTTTAAACTCAATTTGGTTTAGGAAGTTTCAATTGAAATTTGGTGGTACCGATGGACCCTGAGACGAAACCTATTTAGTACTGGATCTTGATTAGTTTCAGAGGTTTCTTAACTGTTAAAAAACATACCTAGTTAGAAAAAAATTACCAGGTTTCGGTTAGGTTTCGAAAGTTTTGATCGAAACCCAAGATTTCAAACATGGGGTGTATGGTGGGTTATAGTTTATGACATTAATCATATGATTGGGTACATTTAAGTGAAGAACTTTACTCTTGACACTAGAAAGCTAGTAGATATGCATAAATAATCAAAAGAGAGAGTTGGCTCCACAGATGAGACGTGAGAGGGTGTGTATAGGAAACTGTATATTGGCATCGTGACAATCTCTTTTCTTAAAAAAATGTAGGGGAAATGAATGCTCCCTTGTCCTATGGCCCTGCACCAAAACACAAAAGGATGTTGAAATGACAGCCCCCACCTCCCTTTGAAACCCTAAAAAACCTATACCCTCTTCAACCCCATATGCACCTATTCATGGAGGGGCCACTCGACCAGGGAATGTTCTTTTTCCCAAAAATACATGTGAGAAGACACGCTACGGTGCATGGTCTGAGAGAGTTTCCCCTCCCTCCCCACTTTTGTTGTTTGAGATTGAGCATAGACTAATAACAAGAGTAGAATGGATAATCAAACCACAAGAGTAAGTTGAAGATAATATAAAGCATCAAGATGAGTTTTGCTCAAGTTATGCTAAAGTTAGAATTCTTTCACTCATGGCCATCATTGTACTTAGATGGTTCTTATGAACCGGCAAAGGCATTTAAGTCCTCCACTAAATAGGAAATATACCTATGACGGTAAATTCATGGTTGAAGCTTCACTGTAGGTAAAAGAAAACTTGAACTTTCCCCTAAATTGGGTATACAAAAATATGAGGAAATTTATAGAGGTTAAGCAATTAAGGGCCCGTTTGATAATGTTTTTGCCGTTTCTGTTTTAAGAAACGACAGAATCATTAATTTCTGTTTCTAGAAACAGAAACAGAATTGAAGGTTTTTGATAGTCATGTTTCTAGAAGTTGATAGTAACCAACGAAAAGAATAGCCACGAGTCGTTTCTTGAACCATAAATAGGTAGAAATTTCAATCTCTATTTCTGAAAACAAGTGAAACGAAACAGTTTTATCAGACACTTTTTGTTCCGTTTCCAGAAACGACAGAAACATATTTCTTGAAACGTTATCAAATTGGCCCTAAGAACATAGAGGTTATTAATTACTTGACCTGTGGGAGATTTGCTTCCATTCAAGGGATGATTTTTTCTAGACTACTCAAATATTTGACTCGCATTTAAAAAAAATAGTATGGTGACTTAGCCTAGTCAAACTTAATTAAGGTGAGTCATGATATTTTATTTTAAATGCAATATATACATAAAAAATTAATAAAAAAATCATATAAATATAAAAAACTAGATTTTTTTTTTTGAGGAAATTACATATAATTGAATTTTAAGCTTATATTATTGAAAACATGTTTTAAAATATATAAGAAAAGTATTGAAGTAGTAAATCAGTTTGATAGTATTTAAAAAATTATTAGACTTATTGAATTTATAGTTATTCGGGTAGAAGACGTAGTCGTATTTGACTCAGATGATTCATAACCAAGTCTTGTTATTTTTTTTTATCTTGGCCAAGTCTCGATGACTTTTGACCAGGTTTTTCAAAATTTTTATTCTCCTCGGATAATTTGCCCAACTCAAAACTTGATCTTCCAACTTACTACCCCAAAGTACCCTACTTAATAAAATAAAGTTTGTAAATCCAAAGCTATGGGAGAGTGGTACATGTTAATAACATACAGAAACAGTCGAAAATTGCAAAGAAAAAAATGGCAAAGGCATGTGATTGAACTTCAGAGTATTAAAATTTTGTCACCACTAAATGGGCAAAAGAACCGGGCGGTTCGCCTTTGATTTTGAAAAAGAAATGAGAGAAGCTCGGGTTTTACCGGTTCGACCTCCGGTTAGATTCGGTTTTAAAACTCCGAAGCCTAAAAGGAAAGAGATTTAGTCTTTGACTTGTGGACCACGATTCCTGATTTCCTAGGGTTTCTAAAACAGTTCTGAGGGTTCTTCGTTTGAACTTCCTCGACTCTCCTGATTTCCTAGGGTTTCTAAAACAGTTCCAAGGGTTCTTCGTTTGAACTTCCTCGACTTCTCCTGATTTCCTAGGGTTTCATTGACAGTTCCAACTATTAAAGCTTCGATTCCTCCTTTCAGAACTATTCGTGACTCTCAGCGGAGCGGATAGGGATTCATCTAGAGTGAATTTCCACGAGATCTCTGGTTCTGTTTTTCTAGGGTTTTTTGAACTGTTCGAGATTGATTCGTCTTTGCAGAAGAAGCCAAATTCGGGGGTTTCCTAACAAACATCATCAGCCCTCTCGCAGCCTGGAAGGTCTTCCGGTAGAGTATTCAATCATGGGTTCTATAGAATGCGACGATCCAGAGGCTCCCGACCCTGAAGCCGTGGAAACAGACCCAACAGGTCGCTACATTCGCTACAACGACGTCCTTGGCAGAGGTGCTTTCAAGACGGTCTACAGGGGATTCGATGAAATCGACGGGATTGAAGTAGCTTGGAGTCAAATAGAACTCGATTGCGTGTTGCAGAAGCCACAAGACATTGAAAGGCTTCAATCCGAGGTTCATCTTCTCAAGTCCCTGAAACACAAAAACATAATCAAGTTCTATAATTCATGGGTCGATGAGAAAAACAACAACATCAACATCATCACCGAACTGTTTACATCTGGTAGCTTGAGACAGTACAGTAAGAAGCATAAGAAGGTGGATATGAAGGCCGTGAAGGGTTGGGCGAGGCAGATCTTAATGGGTCTCGATTATCTTCACAGTCACAGTCCTCCTATCATTCATAGGGACCTCAAGTGTGATAACATCTTCATTAATGGAAACCACGGCGAAGTCCGTATCGGTGATCTTGGATTGGCGACGGAACTACTTGAGAAGAGAGCTCAGACTGTGGTCGGAACACCGGCGTTCATGGCACCGGAGCTGTATGATGAGGATTACGATGAGTTGGTGGACGTATATTCTTTTGGGATGTGTATGCTAGAGATGGTTACTTTTGAATTGCCTTACAGTGAATGTCAAAACCCAGCTCAGATATTTAAGAAGGTCATGGATGGAGTAAGGCCAGCTGCTTTATCTAAGGTGAAGGATCCTGAAGTGAAGAGGTTCATTGAGAAGTGTCTTGTTGCAGCAGAGGAAAGGTTGTCTGCCAAGGAGCTTTTGAAGGACCCCTTTCTCCAAGTGGAGATTGGTCTGTGTGATTACCCTTTTAGTTGTCTCTCATTGAAATGTGATGTGAAGAACTTGATTTGTATACAAGCATTGTGAAATATTGCAATTCAAATTGGTATATATTTTTTTTTCAATTAAAACTTGTACACACTCTTGGTATGTAATTCAGTATATTGAGTAGATGGAAAATTTTCCATGAAGAATATTTTTTATCCATAGCTTGATGAAATTTTATGTGTCAATTTATGATGAAATAAAAGTATGGTTTGGAGAAGGGTTAACCTTCAAGTTTGATTGAAGGCACCACATTGATCAATGCCAGTGTGCTTTGACACTGTCAGGGATTTCTTCCCTCCACTTTGGGGGTTTGCTTTTCCTTATCGTTTCATCTATTCGTTGCTTTGTTAGGGTTTGCTTTCCTTGTGTTTGGCTATGTGGATTTTTTTCTTTTTCTAATGAATAACTGTTAGGTTAACTGTTGCGCAAATCTAGCTCTGTCGAACCAGTTTTAAAAACGGTTTGATTACCTTAAATTTGTCAGTTGATATTATTTTAAATTAGCCTAAAAATCATTTTTTCCCTATTATTTTAATCATAAATGGGTAATATTAATAGTTAGGGACATTCCACAGTAATTTGACAAAATTACGTGACGAATTACATCCCATTCTCTTACACTTTCTAAGATTCTTACAATTAGGTTCAATCCATTAATCTCTGTCAAATGGATAGAGACTGTTAGTTGATGACGCCATTTTATATGATGATATTTAATGCCTAAAATGCCCTTTTTAATATATGAATTTACCTATATGCCCTTTCATTAAAATAAAAAAATAAAAGAGATCGTCTTCTTCAACTTGCTTCTCAACCTCTGTTTTTTTCAAGCTTAGAACTATTCTGGCCAAGTTTGGATAGCAACGTCGGTGCCCATCTTTTTCTCCTTTCCATCAAGGGAATGGAAGCATCTTCTTGGTTCCTACTAGTAAATGTGCATATAGTCTCTGTGAAATGTGAATCATGGTGTTTCCTTCATCTGTCACGGTCTAAAAGATGATCTTCTCCAACTCTTCATTTTTTCGATGGGGGAGGGGAACGCATATGAGAATAAAGTGAAGACACCATTACGAGTAAATGGCCCCATACAAGAAGTGTGTCAGAGACCCTTCGGTCAGGGTCTATTGGCTAGTTTCTGGTTTGGTGGTTCCTTTCCCTCCCGTCAACGAGGGTTTCGGCTTTCTCTTATTTGCGTTCTTCATTTTTCTTTCTGTAATTTATATTTTATCTTGGCTTGTTGGGGGTGGGGGCCGGAGGAAAAGGATACTACTGTCTCTGTGAAAAAGTTGTATAATTATTGTTTATGAGTAGTGGTGGAGCATCATTTTCATTGATCTGTTACTTCCATTTAACTTTACTTCTGTCATGAAAATGATGGAAATTTTCATCATCATCATTGTAAGATCAAACATCAAGAAACACGAATAATAAAGAGACAATAGATCCGTATGACACAGAGATTTAACGAGATTCACACACCAGGGTGGTGTGCTACGTCATCGGGCGAAGAAGAAGATGATTCACTATGCAGAAGAGAGATTACACCCTAGCAACGGCGAGGAAAAACTCACCCTGAAACCCTAGCTCGAAAAACCCCAAAATACAATAACTTTCTCAACAAGCAACAGTACATTATATATACTCCAAATCGTGGGTCGATCCATCGGGTCACGGTCGATCCGGTAGAACCATACGCCCACGCACCCCCCATACGAGATCAGTGATGGGCTTTGAGCTTGGGCTTATCGGCCCAACCCCTCTGCTTCCATCATAGATCTCAAAAAATTTTTCATTCGGGTCGCCACCAAAATATGTCGGATCGGGTCAATCTTCAAAACGGGTCAAGAATTCGAGACAAACTTAACAAATCTCCACCTTGGCTTGAATTCTCCTCCAACAGATAAACAAATAGCTAATATCTTCATCTTCTCCAACAACCCTCCAAAGGGCTGAACTCAAACACGACAAACACCAAGTAAGTTCAAGCAATGCTCGAACTTACCAACACATAAAGGCTTAGTCAACATATCAGCTAGATTGTCTTCAATACCAATCTTCAACACTTGAATATTACCTTGAGCAATTATCTCTTTTATGAAATGATACCGAATATCAATATGCTTTGTCATCTCATGATACATTGGATCTTTAGTCAAGTGAATAGCACTTTGACTATCACAATGGACAACAGTCACCCCATGATCCATGCTGAGTTCTACCAACAAACATCTAAGCCAAATAACTTCTTTAATTGCCTCAGTCACTGCCATATACTCTGCTTCAGTAGTAGATAATGTAACTGTAGCCTGTAAAGTAGCTTTCCAACTAACCGTACTTCCTCCAAGAGTAAATACATAGCCTGTGAGTGACCTCCTCTTATCAAGATCATTTGCATAATCTGAATCAACATAACCAGATAAACTATCACCATTCCTCCCAAACTCCAAACAAACACCAAAGGTCCATTTCAAGTATCTAAGTATCCACTTCACTGCTTCTCAATGAGCTTTACCTGGATATGACAAATATCTGCTCACCACACTGATAGCTTGTGAAATGTCAGGACGAGTGCAAACCATAGCATACATAACGGAGCCAACTGCACTAGAGTATGGAACACGTGACATGTACTCCACCTCTTCATCCGTCTTAGGTGATAGAGCAGTTGAAAGTCTAAAATGAGATGCAAGAGAAGTAGTTACAGGTTTGGCATCTTTCATGCCAAAACGATTCAATACCTTCTCATTGTACTTTTGTTGAGATAGCCACAACTTCCCTGCTTTTCTATCCCTTTTGATCTCCATACCAAGGATATTCCTTGCTGCCCCTAAATCTTTCATCTCAAATTCAGAACTTAATTGTTCCTTCAACCTACTGACTTCATTCCTATCTTTTGTTGCAATCAATATATCATCAACATAAAGCAACAAATATATAAATGACCCATCAGAGAGCTTTCTGAAATAAACACAACAGTCATATTGACACCTGGAGTAGCCAAAACTAGCCATAACTGAATCAAACATTTTATACCACTGTCTAGGAGATTGTTTCAAACCATATAAGGACTTCTTCAACAAGCATACATGGTCTTCCTTACCTTCAATAATAAACCCTTCAGGTTGATGCATATAAATCTGTTCTTCTAGTTCACCATGCAAGAATGCTGTTTTCACATTAAGTTGCTCCAACTCCAAATCATGCATATCAACTAAAGCAAGTAGGACACGGATAGAACAATGATTAACAACAGGTGAGAAAACATCATTAAAAACAATTCCTTGTACCTGACTGTAGCCCTTTGCAACCAAACGTGCCTTGTACCTAGCATCTTCAACACCTGAGGCAGATTTCTTTTTCTTGAAGACGCATTTGCAACCAACAATTTTCTTCCCTGTTCTAGGCTTTACAAGCTCCCAAGTCTGATTTTTATGAAGAGATTCCATCTCCTCATTCATGGCAATTAACCATTTTGTAGAATCAATTGAAGCAACAACTTCAGAATATGTTGCAGGCTCACTATTTTCAATTATATCTGCAACAGATAATGCATAAGCAACAAATTCAATATGCCCATACTTTTGTGGTTGCTTAATATTCCTCCTTGGTCTATCATTGGCAATGCTGTACCGCTCTTCTTCTTGATTTTCTTGAGCATCATCTCCTTCAGTAAAAGTAGGCAGCTGGACTAAAGTAGATTGTGCTTTGTTTGAAGATGAACCACCAATTTCAAACTCCACCTTCTCTCTAGATTTTTTCTTGACCTTCATCACAATGAATAGAAGCTTCTTTCCTAGGATACAACATAGCAGATTCATCAAAGTAACATCTCTACTAATAAGAAATTTTGGAGACTTTGGATCAGGACACCACAACCTGTATTCTTTCACTCCAGATCCATACCCAAGAAAAATACATTTCTTAGCCCTAGGTTCCAACTTCCCTTCATTTACATGTGCATAAGCAGGACATCCAAATACTTTTAAATTTGAGTAGTCTGCAGGTTTATCTGACCAAACTTCTTCTGAAGTCTTGCACTCAATAGCTGTGCAAGGAGATCGATTCACCAACAAGGTTGCTGTGTTAACTGCTTCTGCCCAGAACTCTTTGTCCAATCCTGCATTTGATAACATACACCTCGCCTTTTCTAACAAGGTTCTATTCATACGCTCCGCCACTCCATTCTGTTGGGGTGTTTTAACAACTGTATGGTGTCTTGCAATACCTTCATTTTTGCATAACTCATTAAAGTCACCTTCACAAAACTCTAGGCCATTATCGGTTCTCAACCTTTTAATTTGTTTCCCGGTCTACTCTCAAGCAAATTCTTCCACTGTTTGAAAGTGATAAATACTTCATTTTTGTGCTTCAAGAAATAGACCCAAACCTTCCTAGAGAAATCATCAATGAAAGTAAGCAAGTATCTTGCACCAGCCCCCTTTGAAGCAACCCTGGAGGGCCCCCATAGGTTTGAATGAATGTAGTCTAAAGTTCCCTTGGTCCTGTGAATAGCAGTACTGAAACTAACTCTTTTCTGCTTCCCAAACACACAATTCTCACACAATTCTATTGCTCCTGTACTCTAACTACACAACAAGCCCCTTTTACTTAATGATGCCATCACTCTTTCACTCATATGGCCTAATCTCATGTGTCATAAATTTGTGACATCTGATTCAGACATAGATGATGAAGCTGTTACAACAGACCCAATGACTGTAGTACCCTGCAACACATATAAACTGCCAACCTTGATTCCTTTCATCAGTAAGAGAACATCCTTGCTGATCTTCATGACTCCACCTTCAGCTGTATACTTGCACTCATTTGAATCAAGAGTGCCTAAACTGATGAGATTCTTCTTCAAATCAGGGACATGCTTGACATTAGACAAGCTTTTGAAAATGTCATCATACATCTTGATATTGATCGTTCTCATTCCAATAGTCTTACAAGAAGCATTATTTTTCATCAACACAACTTCACCTCGAACTGATTCGTATGTGGAAAATCATTCACGATTGGGACACATATGGTAGGAACAAACAGAGTCAAGAATTCATTCATCCTGTGATCTAACTTTATCATCAGTCACCAAAATAGAATTGAACTCAGATATATGAGATTTAATAGAAGTACCTTCATCCATATGAAGGGTATACAGTTGTTGCTTCAATCTCAACCTATTGGTGAGGGATTTAATGAGGTAGATGTTCTCTAACTTCACCTATAACTTTGCAGCTGTTTTCTCTGAGAGAACTTTCTGTAGAACATCATTCGAAAAACACAACTGAATAGCTGAAAGAGCTTTATCATCCAAATGGCTCTAATCATTATCGGACATAGTTGCAGGTTTCTTCGCCTTCCCAAATAGGGTTTTCTTCAAACCCTGCTGCGTGAGAACAACCATCATTCGAACCTGTCATAAACTAAAACTGATGTCGTCGTCAAATCTATTAATATCGTATTTCGTTGAAGCCATGGATCGAAGTAATCCAGAGCTCTGATACCAGTTTGTAAGATCAAACATCATGAAACACGAATAATAAAGAGACAATAGATCCGTACGACACAGAGATTTAACGAGATTCACACACCAGGGTGGTGTGCTACGTCCTCGGGCAAAGAAGAAGATGATTCACTATACAGAAGAGAGATTACACCCTAACAGCGACAAGGAAAAACTCACCCTGAAACCCTAGCTCGAAAAACCCCAAAATACAATAACTTTCTCAACAAGCAACATTACATTATATATACTCCAAATCGTGACACTCTTAAGTTTTCTTTCCAGGAGCAGCCCTTGCACCCTTATGTTTGGACAAAAGAGCCACTCTCGGATAAAAAAACTTGCCCAAATAATTAATAAAATATTAAAAGATGGGTCAAGAGAAAAATTAGTATGAGGATTTGAATAAAATTTTTACGCAAACCAAGCAACAGGAACTTTCCAATTGAATGATTGTGGTACAATCCCAACCTACTATGTGATTAGAAATAAAAAGACTCGAATACATGGGCTCACCAGAATCTTAGCACAAGTGATGGTCTGAGATTGGAACTGTTTGTAGGATTATTTTTCCCCAAGGATCTAACCATAAAGTACACAACAATCCAAAGTAATCATCACTCGGATTATTCTTTTGTTGCAATGGATATATAAACGCAAAAAAAAAAAAAAAAAAAAAAAATTCAAACTCAGAAAAAAAAAAAACCTTTATAGGCATTAAAATTTTTACTTATTTATTAATGAATTACATGTAACTTTTATTTTACAATTCATAGCAAAGGTTTTTGGGTCCAAAATAAAGTGAAATTTAATAATTAAATATAAAATAATTTAGAGTCAGTGAAATTCTCATGGATTAACGTTCACAAAAACTTCTATTTATACTTTAAAAATTGCGCTTCCATTTCCATTAATTTCCCTTGAAATTAAAACCAAGCCTCATACACGCAGACAAGCTTCCGCCTTTGCTATAAGCCTATAACACAGCTTGCATATGCCATAATTTCATTATATGGATGGATGAAAATTTGAAATTTTATCTTCATATTAAAATAGCAGATCTCCATCTGCCGGTCTTGGATCAAACCGCCGGTTGGCCTTTGTGGTCGACGGCACCTTCAACGGTGTCACTTAGTAGGGGAGCGCCCATAGCTAATGAATTAAGTTACTGCAAAGCCTTCTATTCTCTTCCCTCAGAATCCTTGGCCTTCCGTTGCCATTCATATATATGGTTTGTTAGGCTAGTCCATGGTGCCAAAATGGGGCCACTACTATTTTGTGTAGCTCCCACTTGTGGTGTCGCTTTTATGTTGAAAATAACATGCTTTATTACTTTATTATTTGGGCCTGACGGTGGAGTAGTGCCAATTGTCATCCCAAATATTTATATTTGTGCTCAAAACATCTCAAGTGGGGTCCTTACCTAAGGCTGTACACCAAAATGTGTATTGTGGATCTACCAAAAAAAAAGTTGTGTAGTGTGGAAAGGAAATGTGATTATTATAACTAAATACCTTGAAAATGATCTGGTTGAGGCATATGTCAATTTTCATATTCTATTTATATCATAGGAATTTCTTTCTCCTTCACATGAAATGTCATCGTTGGCCTTTCACGTGAAAAATTATTCTGTAATATAATTGATTTTCCCCTTTATATCGCTTGTTCAAAGAAATCTCTCCCTTAAATCATATATTCTCTCATATATGTTCAAACATCTTTTGTCACTTGGTAAACTCCTTGTATTAAAACTTGACAAGTGATTAGGGGATCATGGAATCTATTAAATTTCCTTCTCATCATATGTCTAGCCATGCGGTGGTGATCATGAATGTGAAAAAGGATTTTTTGTTTTTTAGCGACAGACTGGAAGGCTCAGGTCTTTTTGAGCCAAGCAAAGGGTTTGGATTTAGGTCGAAGGAGGCCAACTAAAATGGAATAGTCATAATAAATCATTTGGGAGCTCAACCTCACCCAAGGAGTCGGTGTCACCTATGAAAAGAATGGAGTCGGGTCCTTAGCCTCTAGGTAAAATTGGGGATGATAAACTTCTAGCTTAGTGGTAGGTTAAGCATAAGTCCAATGAAGGTCGCTGGTTTGACTCTCCTATCCCCAACCTTCTATAAATATGGTAATAGTAGGTTCATATTAATAATAAGAGTGGTCCAATGGTCGCTTGTTAACCCCTCATGGGTCTGTTTAGCCCCTAATGGGTCCATATGTTGGCCTATATGCGTCTTGCAAAAAAAATAAAAAAAGGTAAAGTTAAAAGGGTATATGCAACTAGGAAACACTTATCTTTTACATATATATATATATACACACACACACACACACAAACACACATATATATTTACCCTTTTAATATTACACAATATTCTTCCAATGATGGTAATATATAGTATTAATGAGAGTTATAGTATCAATTTACATGTGTACTCGAAAAATGTACATGACAATGACATAATGAATGACATTACTTTGAACTTATATTTGAAAACCTCTTTATACTCATATCTTAAAGAACTTTGGGAATAAGATAAGGACAATTGAAAGAATGTGTCAGGTAAAACAACTTTCGGATCTTATTTGTTGTCAGAGTCTAGGTTTGTCCATCGAGCCTTGTCGTCCCCCAGAGATTTTGGAAGTGTTCTGATACAAACCAATGCCAGGATGGGTGAAACTAAATGTGAATGGAAGCTCAATGGGCAACCCTGGAAGGGCAGGTGCAAGAGGAGATATTCGCAATAATCTAGGTGCAGTGATTGGATCTTTTAAAGTGTTCCTTGGAGTTCAATCCAATCATGTTGCCGAGTTCCAAGCTTTGATGGAAGGTATTCAAATGGTAAAATAATTGAGGGTGAGCTCTCTTTGGATCGAATCTGTCTCTGTAGCTATGGTGGTGGTTGTTCAAGCTAGATCCATCCCTTGGTGCATTGCTCAGGAATGGATTTCTTTGGAACCTTTTTTGAACTCAATAGTTTAGAAAATAACTCACTGTTTTAAGGAGGCTAACTGCAAAGCTGATTTATTAGCAAGGGATGCGGCAAAAGCTGGAATTTTTAGGAAAAATGTTCTTCTTCCCAACCATATAAGGGACGAGGTTGCCCATGATGTGGAATACCGCTTTTGATTTTAGTTGATTTTTTCCCCTGCTGATGGAAATGCCGAAGTTGGGGGTTTAAAATCAGTTTTTGGGTGTATTTTTGGGAATCAGTCTTGTATTTTTCCCTTAATTTTAATGAAATTTTGAAAAAAAAATAAAAAAATAAAAAAATAAAAAAATAAAAAAATAAAAAAATAAAAAAATAAAAAATAAAAAATAAAAAAATAAAAAATAAAAAAAGACATATAGAGTTGTCAAAAACATTTGGATCCATCCCATCCCATCTACTTTCTTTTCTTACATTTTGCCGCTAATTTCCCCACTTCATTTCCTCTTTGATCACCGATTCCACCCGGCTTGTTTTCGGCCCGCCTCCTTCCTCTGACCACTTCATACACTGGGGGTGCCACGTTGACAAAGTGCTCAACAATCCATCAATTGTTGTCAAAAAAAAAAAAACATTGATCTTCTTTGCCTTCTCATCATTTCCCCCCGTCTAGACCTACCTTTCCCTGCAGGATTTCTTTTCTTTCTCTTTCTCTCCCCCTTGACAAACAAGAGAGGTTGTACTTGAATCGGTGGCCAATTTTCAAATATGGCATGAGCTCTGCACCATCGATTTAGTTGGGAGTTTCCTTTTGAGCTTCCGGGCAATTGGGATGGCCCTGTTCTTGAATAAGAGGAAAAGAAAAAAAAAAAAAAAAGAGTGCAAGAGACAAAAGCCATAGTAGATTGGGAATTAGATTATTGCCTGCACTAGATTAGTTATCAAGAAATTTAAAGGGCAACAAAAGGGTTCTCCGATGAAAATCTAATTGGGATTAGAAGGAACAACAAGGTTTACAAGGGGTTTTGTTGGGAGGATCTGAGGCATCCGTGAAGAGCAATTCTTCAGAATTAGAGGACAAAATGAAAAATGTTGGCATCACATTTTATCAATCTAAAAGGGCTAAGCAATGATGAGTTAGAAACCTTTGAGTCGCAGAGGGACATGTATTTACAGTCAAGATTTTATCTCAGACCTACATATTGTACTTTTGCTTCCATATTAGCATAGGATGAATAATAAAATAAGCAAAAATATTTTAAAAAATGGTTAAAGACTTTGACATGTTTAGAATTGACTAAAATCACCCAACAGACTTTAGATGTGTCTTAAATTGAGCCAAAAACTCAATTAGACTAGAGCCCATGAGTCAACTCAAGCTAAAGTTGTATTTATTCAAGCCAACGCTGGTGCCATTTGCATCTAGGCCGACATCGGTCAAATGTCAACTATGTCAGCCATAGAGTATATTGTGCTAGCTATTGCAATTTTGTAGGTATTTGAACCATCTTTGGCCATATCTCTTCCTAATATTATACTTGCTACCCAAGACACATATGTAGACACACATTAAGACTCTAGGACACCTACAAGACTTTAGAAAACACATATGACAAATGTGTTAATTGTCTATACCCAATGAAAATATATACTTTCCATAAATAGACCTAAATCTGTAAGGAGATCATACCCTCATAGCTTCCTACACTTGCCTTGGTGACCCTGAGGATCTCCAAGCTATAAAAGATGATCCCTCCCATGTTTTGGGGATCCCACACATATTATCTCACATACGAACCGACAAGATTTCAAACTGCTTAGATTCGCGCACTAGAATCGTAAGAATTGTTGTTGTACCTTGTATAAGTTTGAGTTTGCACCAACCACAACTGAGCATATGTCTTTCTAGCCACTAAACACCCTTCACGAAAGTTGAGGGGGGTAAGTCCTCTTTCTTTCTTCTTCTTCTTCTTCTTCTTCTTTTTTTTTTGAGTTGTGTGCTTCCCATGATCGCCCTTCTATTGAGTATAACTCACTGCTATCTCCAGTAGGGCAATAGTGAAGGGAAACTAGTTACATGTTTTTTTTTTTTTTTTTTTGGTAGGGATTTTAAACAACATTCCTTCTTCAAATTTATAGATTAGGTTGTAGTCTATATACTGTACAATATATATATATATATATATATATTTTTTTTTTTTCTTTATCATTTTTCTCAAATTTATCTCTTTGCTAGCCAGAGCAAAATCTGAGATTTTATTCTAATAGAATCTTGCATTGCAGACTTGCTAAATGCATTTTTCCATGTTGTTTTGTAAATATTTCCTCTTTAAAAATTGTTCAATTTGATCTCTTCTACTTAGCCTGATTTTTCTAGATATTTACCATTTTATTTTATTTTTCTATCTACAATTTCCTCAATGGTTTTTTTTTTTTTTTTTACCATACTAGCATATCATATATTTTCCTTAAATTGTTTGTCCAATATTTTGCTTATTAAGTCTACATGTTCACATTGGCTGTATGCAATGATTCCCAATCCATGTTCAATTTGACTTAGACCATGCCCCAAGAGATAAGTACTAGAACTAGTTTGTCTCTATTTTCCACTCTTTTGTATGTTTGCTTTACATTCTGTATAGTAACCATGGAGAGCAGCGGGATATTGAATACATATGTGATAGTGATGCTTGTGTATACTCAAAACCTAGAAGGCCCATTCAACAATGTGTACAAACGTAGAGTTGAAGTCTAAGTTTTACTAGATGGACCGAGGTGCCTAACCTCTTCCTTAGAATGCAACCTGACACGAACCCTAACCTGTGGTTAGACAATTCAGATGGACTCATTTCAATTTCAATTAAAAAAAAAAAATTCTTCGTCTTTGAAGAAAACACGAGCAAGTTGATTTTTTTGGGGAAGCAAATCAATGTTTTTCAGGTTACTAGATCTGCTTGCTTGATCTGCTCACTCGATCTACTCAATCTGCAAAAGAAATCAAGGTTAGGCTCTAAAGGTTTCCCCAAAGCCGTCTACAGAACTCCTCCTCTGTTTGTTGTTCTCCTAGATTCTGCGATTGAAGTACAGACAAGGTACCCTCTCTTTAAAGTGGAGTCTCTCTCTCTCTCTCTGAACTTTCTCTTCATTTTTGCCATTTCTCTTTTCCAGAATTGATTGAGATCAAATATTACGCTCCATTCATCTTCCTCGTCATTTCCTTAGTTACATCTCCACATCTCCTCAACCACTACCATCGTTCTCTCACATGTCTTATGCAGTCTCTAAATTTAAACACTAAACTCTCCTTCCCCAACTTCCATCTCTCTCAACTTCATGTGCAAGGAATCATGATTGGAAAAGATATCCTCCATAGGATGAAGGTAAGTTGTGGTTCCTCATCGTTCTCTCTGTCTTCGTTTTCCTTTTGATTTCTTTCATGTGTTCTCAAATTTACAAATAAGAAGTTGGACCTCCATTAGGACCTTGGGTTCAACCAATGCAACAAAAATATTAGATTAAAGATTAATGGAATTAAAAAAAAAAAGGAAATTAATGAGCCAATTTTCACGACACAGTGAAGGGAAAACTGAGAAATAGTTGCAAAGGTGGATGCAGGGCATTTGATAATTATTTTAAATGATTTTCCTATGAAAAAATAAATGTCAAACAAACATTGAAAAATTTTACAACATATTTTACCTCCTTAAAACAAACATTGAAAATTTTGCCAATGATGAGGCAAAATATGTCCCCTTCCTCAGCATAGCTGAAGCATGTATGCAAACCTGAACAGAAGATTGACCTGCCACCTCGGCTCTCCGTCAGGTCATGCTGTCACCTCGGCCCTCCATTAGGCCGTGCTATCAGTCACCTCAGCTCGACCAACCTATCATCTCAGTTCGGCACAGTCAAGTAAGGCACCTAGAAACGTGCACGCATCCACTCCTACATTCAGGGGACGTGATCCCTGATCACAGGGGTAGGACTCTATCCACTACACGTCATCATAGGTTTCCACCCCTCTCACGACTTGTACCTCCGAGATCAATGAAGAATATTCCCAGAATATGCCCTGGAACCCAGAATATTCCCAGCATCACAGTGCCACTCCCCTCAAGGACTCTATGCCTAAACAGGACTTTCCACAAATGCCCTTCCTTCTCTCTCCATCAGCAGCCTATAAATACCAGGGTAAACCTCCATCATAGGGGATCGATCAATCACTCCTTTTACTGGAAAAACTCTTTTGAGCATCTGCTGTGGAAAGATCTGACTTAGACATCGGAGAGTCCCCCATCAGGTCAGCCCAGCTCTCCCCTGTCATCTCTTCTGTACAGGTCGGCTGGAGCACCAAGAATTGCAGGGAAGGTCATCCGATAAATTTTTACCGCATCACATACCAATGATGAAAACAGCAGATCTCCATCTGCCAATCTTCAATTGAATCACTGGACAGCCTTTGTGGTCGACGACACCTTCTACGGTGTCACTTAGTAGGGGAGCATCCATGGCTAATGAATTAAGCTAACGCTAAGCCTTTCTATTTTCTTCTCTTGGACTCTGTGACCCTTCATTTCCATTCATATATATGGCTCGTTAGACTAGCCCATGGTGCCAAAATGGGGCTACTACTGATCTTTTGTGTGGCTCCCACATGTGGTGTTGCTTTTATGTAGAAAATAACAAGCTTTGTTACTTTATTATTTGGGCCTTTGAGACGTCACTGCAAATTTAGGAAAAGCAAAAGCTTCTGGTGCAGTGTCATCCCCAAATATTTTACATTTTTGTGCTCAAAATATCTCAAGTGGGGTCCTTGCTTAGGTTGTACACCTAATTGTTTAATGCGGAAAGGTAATGTGGCCATAATTCTAAGTAGATACTTTGAAAATTATATGGATACTAAGACATTTTAATTTTCATACTTTATTTAAATCATGGGAATCTCTCTCCTCTACACATCAAATGATATCGCTGCCCTCCCATTGACAAATTGTTCCATCAAATTTAATTGATGTGCTCATCCATACCGCTTGTTTTGAGAAACCTCTTGGTAAATCACATATCCTCTCATATATTTTGGAACATCCTTTTTCACTTTGCAAACTCTTTTTTTTTAAAGCTTCACAAGTGATTAAGGGATCTTACCACCGGATCCCCTCTTTCTTTTGATGCTCTTATCTGTGCTAGAAGTCTGGGCATTTCCAGAATGCATTATCAGCAAAAGGAGATTCTCGAATTGTTTTGATGTCTGCCCCCCTTGGTTGGGTTAAGCTCAACACAGACGGGTGCTCTCTAGGGAATCTTGAAAAAGCAGGGGTGGGTGGGATTTTTCTAAATGATAAAGCTGAAGTTTCATAGTCATTCAGAAAATTTTTGGCGTCTCAAACAAATTTTGAAGCCGAAATAATGACTGCTATTTTGGGCTTGGAAGTTGCAAGAGAGATGGGGTCACTAAACTCTGGATTGAGAGTGATTAGGTGGCTGTGGTACTTCTAATTTCTAATTGGAAAATCCCATGGATTGGATTACAAAGGTGGATGCGTTTGATTCCATACCTGCAATCGTTGACCTAGAAAATAACACATTGCCCTTGTGAAGCAAACCCGGTTGCTGAAGACCTTGCTAAGTCGATTGCAAAATATAAGTTTACTCTTATTTGGAATTTGATAGTCGTTCTTACCCTTTGTCATGGATTTGGAATTCGATAGTCAATGTCGTCCTAGATACCGGTTTAAATAATGTATTTCAGTTTTTCGCTTTGGGGTTGGGTCTTAGGTGTGGTTTCTTCTCTGCTGATGGCAATGCCGAAGGTGGAGTAGTCTCCCTCTAAGCCCAATTGATGTTATCTGCTTGTCTATTCTCTTCTTTTTTTATTTCTCATTCTTAATACATATGATTTCTTAGCGAAAAAAGTGATTAGGGGATCATCGAATCGGCGTAATTTCCTTCTCATATGTCTTATCATGTGGTGGTGATCATGAATGTGGGAAAACTAGGTATTGTTGGGCATGAGCTTCTAGCTAAGTGGTAGATTGAGCATAAGTCTAGGGAAGGTTGCTCATTTGACTCTCCTACCCCTACCTTCTTAAGATATAGTGACATGTTTGTATTTAGTAATGAGTGTGGCTCAATGGCTCCCTTGTTAGCCCCTTGTCGGTCCCTATCTAGCCCCCTAGTGGGTCCCTATCTTAGCCTAGTGTGGTTATTGCATAAAAAGAAAAGGTATATGCAGACCAGGAAAGATTTTTCCTATATGTATATATATATATATATATATTTTTTTTTTTTTCATTTTAGCATGACACAATTTCTTCCAATGAAGGTAATAGTATAATTTTACATGTATACCAGAAAAATGTGCAAGACAATGATGATAATAACATAATGCCATTTCACTTTCAACTTATATAAAAACCCTTTTATACACTTATCTTAAAGAACTTTGGGGAATTAGACAAGGGACAAATAAAAGAATGTGTTAAGTTCTAAATACAACTATAGAAGTATTATTTAGATAGTCATATATATATATATATATATATAAAAGAAACAGGTTTTCTGTTCGGGAATGTGCCCTGTGTCAAGTTCTAAATGCAGCTATAGAGGTGTTATTTAGATAGTCATATTTATAAAAGAGACAGGTTTTCTATCCAGGAATGTACCCTGTGCCTAGACATAGAGGGTGCACAATGACTACCATACCCCTCCTGATTGATGTTAAACAAGTTTTCTATCCGGGAATGTGCCCTATGCCTAAACATAGAGGGTGCATCATGACTACCATACCCCTCCTGATCGATGTCCGAGCATGCTTTCTCATTGGTCGGGGTGCTAGCGCAGGGCCACACACCTGGGCAAAAAACTTTCTTCCATGTATATATTTATATTGGATCCATCTTAGCCGATAACCTATATAATCTTAAAACCTAATCATATAGAATAGTCTATGGGAAATTGCAACCCATGGATCAAAGAGTTGTTTGAGTGAACCCTATCCTCTTTTTCTTTTTCTTTTTTCCTCAAAAGATCAATACTATTAAGAAAATCTAGAGAAGAAAAGAAAACAGCCAATTCGTAATGAAAAATTAGCCCAAATCATTAGAGAGGAAGGAGCAAACCCGACCTTCAGCACTCCCATTAGCAGGAAGCCCAACCAACCTCTAGCTGAATCTATATCTTGGTATAGACATTGCATCATCAACAATCTCATCTGAAATATATGGGGGAAATCAATGATGGTCCTCGAAACACTTGACTTTGCTGCATACTTGGCCAAGTCATCTGCAATAGGCTTCACCACTTTAAAGCAATGCAATATCTTCTAGGGGATTGACTGAAGGTTAGGGATGAATATATAGCCATTATTGAAGAGAAAACCATGGGATCTGATTCAATTGAATTGAAGTGACCATAAAGTAGAGTCAGATTCAAAACATAGGGCAATCGTTACGCCCCAATTCCACTAGGATACCTATGGTGTGACTAGGATGCTTATCACCATCCTACAACACTGCCAACATCTCTGAAACAGTGCCTTAACTGTCATAACCAAATTAAATCTAAAATCAAACGCATAAGAAATAATATAAGGTCATATCATTTGAAATAACTAGGGAGAATCTAAGGTGTTAGATATATTACAATAACTATATTTTATCTTGAAAATGTAAGTGTTAAGACATAAATCATAAATATTCACAGTGTAACATCCAAATATACAAAAAGAAATGTATATATATATATATATATACAAGAAAGAATGATGACAGTAGCAAGTCTCTGGTGATGGTGCACTATATGAACAACTATTACATGCACAATCTATGTCGTGTTCCTCGGGCTCTAGTGTCCTCCAATCCCCGCCATACTTAGCTATGGAAGAGAATTTATCGCTATCCATTGGTATCACTATACGTGCATCCTCATCTAAAAAGAACACGCACGTGGTGTGAGCTTCATTAAGCCCAATGAGAGATGGGGTTCATGCAATCAATCACAAATAAGCCGTTATATAATTCATCTTATTATTAACCACCTAACATACAACTAAGTAGGGTTTATGCTATTGCGATGTATTAAGAAGTATCAATGGTTCTAGAAATCTTACATCGATCACCCAACGATATAAACCCTTGCAGTGAATAGGAGCCTTCTAGTCCTGAGATGCGCCATCGATCACCCGGTAAACCTCTGATAATCCCATCATGGCGGCCATGATACCAGAACTGCCATCAGCCATGCCAAGCTAGTATTTGCCTCTAACAACAATCACATTGTACCGTGGAAGTGACACCCCAAAAAATCTCATCGAACTTACCACCGTGGGTTATCCAACACCTCACCCTTGTTGGCAAGGGCTCATAGCATAGGGATGTTATACCTAACCACAATCACATAAATGCCGGTCATAATGATATAGGTGGTATGGAATATAGTATCAGAATTTCCATGGGCCACGCCGCATCCATGTTCAAGCCTATCTAGCATACAAGAAATTAGTATGAGATATACGGTACCAGAATTCCCATTAGCCACACTATTTACCGATATCCAATCCTAGCTCTAATGCGCACCCAATGCATGATGCAATCATACACATGGAGATCACGATACTGAAATTCTCCTCAGCCACACCGGATCCCATACATTCAAAGTAAATCCCAATATTACACATGGTTCAAATATAATAGTTTATACAGTTATAGAGCATACATGATAAGAAATCTTAAAAACATATTCTTGCATTGACACACATTCCTACTATTAAGACACTCCAAAAATTAGGTCAGACCACCACTCACCTTGTCATTCAAAATAATCCACAACAATACACATAGTTCAAATATAACAATTTATACAATTCATATAGAGCATACATGATAAGAAATCTTAAAAATAAAGAAAAAGAGGGGGAGAAGAAAGAAGGAAATCCTTGGACTCGTCTTCACTTCAACAAGATGCATTGGTCCAAGAAGATCGGGGTGACAAGTAAAAATAAATCAAGGAAGGAAATTACATGTCACTACTGCAAAAAGGAAAGACATATGAAAAAGGAGTGCAGGAAACTCAAAAGAGATTCAAAGAAAGAAAAAGAGGGGGAGAAGACAAAAGAAGACAATACCACCACTACCATCTACTCAGACGGTGATATTATTTAGATCATGTCACACCTCCGAAGGGGTGTTCATACTGATGGTCTCATTGACTTTGTTATAGATCCTCTTTTTATATGGCACATAATGACGGGGGGAGATGTACAACAAGATGATGGGATGCAAATGGTGATGATGGTGATGATGATACCCACCTACCAGAGTTCCACTACATCAGTATATGAAGGTAAACTGGAATGCTTGGAAGAAGCAAAGCCGATGAAAAATGAAACCATGCAAGAGGAGTAACTGCATGATGAAGTACAAGTAACTAGTATGAAGTTTGATCCATTCTATGATCTAGGGTTATCCATTTGAGGGACTAGCATTGCACATGAAAGCACAAAGTTAGTGTGTATAGAACTGTACAAACAATGGTGTATATGGAATGGTGCATGTAGAGACAGTGGTGCACACAGAATGATACACGCATTGTGAATGTGCAAGGTGAAGAATGAAGATAAACTGTTTGCATAACCAAAGAAACCACATTATAGGATTGGCAAGATGCGATGGGCACTCCTACAAATGTGAGAACACCATTATAGTTGAAAGCCTATGCCTGTATTATAGGGACACACAGATGTTAATATGGCATATTTGAGAGATTCTTTCTCGTGAGTCGGAGGGGGAGTTTGTTAGGTGAGGTCCTCCTCACGTGGAGGGGGACCACCTGCCTTTCCTTTAGAAAGCCGGTTTTACAAACCACCCTAGGGCCGGTTCTCTCTCTCACTCTCTCATGTCAATCTCTTAAAAAGGGCTGAAGTGGTAGAGAGATCTTGTCTCTCTCAAAATTTTATGTTTCAAAACCCATAAGTCCCAGCTGAGGTTCCACGAAGAACTATATCTGCGACAAAATCCAAAATATTATTTTGGGTGTGCACTTTGTATGGGTTGTGGTGTAATTGCGTGGCAGCATTCTCCTTGTCCAAGAAAGCAAGAAAGGTGATAGTTTTTCCTATATTTGCCATTGCCAGTTGAGGTAATAGTGTTTTTGTTCTTGTGATTCCACCTTGTCATTTGGTGAGATATTTTGGTATCCAAGAGTAGGGTTTTACTCTTGATGCTTATTAATACCTTTTAATATATATAAAGAAGAATATTGTAATCCCATTATTTGCATAGTGGAAGTTTGATCTGGACTAGGTCCCGTGGTTTTTACCTTTCTCATTGAGAGGGTTTTCCAAGTTAAAAGTTGTTGTCTCTTATTGTGGTTTGGTTTTATCGATTTATCTGCAGCATTATTTCTCAGCATATTGTTGTTGTTTTGTATCTCTATTGTTTGCACACAAGAGGTGGGAAACAGATTTGGTTTTCTCCAAACAAGCTAATCCATTATTATTTTGATTTGAAGAAGATAATCATGAATATTAGAGATGTCACGCTTGAGGTGTTGGGGCTACAGACGAAGTTGCATTATACAAGTATAGATGGGGTAGAATATAACCTCTCAAGACTATACTAGACCTCACGAGAAGAGGTGCAACCCACTGTTTGTGCATGGAGAGCCTCTGTGAGAGAGGCGATTAACCAATACAGTAGGATCTGGTCCTGCCGAATCCATGAATGCTATGTCGGATTGGGAAAGGAAATGGGCATGAAGCCCTCTATTGATGTGCCTGGGATAGTAGGTTGGGGGCATAGAAACTCCAATCAATGAAGCCATAGAGATTAGAACTTCGAAGAAGAGGAATGAATTGAGATCGCCACAAGAAATAATTTGTATCAGTAAGTTTAATAGAGACAAAGTTGTAAATGAGGGTAGGGGAGTGGTGGGGGGAGAAATAACGGTGATACTTGTGACAGGCAAGGACATCGTAGGGTCTTGGTGCTCTAACGCCATGTAAAAAGAAAAAAAAATTATGTGCTTCGGTTGGTTGCAACCTACATGCACAGTAAGGTATTGCTTCACTATATTTTGGGTGTTGAGATACACTCCATATTTATAGAACCCTCCCTAGACAGATTGAGAGATGATTGAGGGATTGTCTCTCTATACATTGAATGACAATTGATTGGCTTGACAATTGGGGGCATATTTTATGGAGGATTTGTTCCTCTATTCATGGAAGAATAAGATCCATCCTTATCATAATTGCTGAAGGCTTTATCATAGTTTCCTTTAGAGACTCACCTACCATGTTTGGTTTCTCTTTGGATAAGAAGCCAAGTTGGTGCCTTGCTCTTGTGATCACTGGCATTAGAGATTCCCTTATAGATTGTATAAACTATTTCATTTTTGTAACCTATATTTAGTAATGATACATGTTACATGTAATTTTTATTTTACATATAAAAGCAAAGTTTTTTCTTTTTCTTTTGCCTTTTTGTTTTGTTTTGTTTTAATTTGTTTTTTGTTTTGTTTTGTTTTGTTTTTTTGTTTTGTTTTGTTTTTTTGTTTATTGTTTTTGTTCTTTTTTTTTTTTAATAACCAAAAATGGAATGATTTGAAGTTAATGATAGGGTAACGATTACAAATATTTCTTTTTAAGTATGAAAATTTCACTTTCTTTTCCTTTAACTCTCCTTCCAACCAAACAGAGCCTATTTGGATGGTGGCATCCATTGGTATGACTTGTAGATTCCTTCTCACACTGGTAGGGTCTTACCTTGCTTTAAACTAAAATTTTAACAAATGAAGGGGATTGATAATAGTTAATCCTGCATAATAAGAAACATTTATGCTAGCCAAATGGCAAATTGTGATGGATTCCAAAAGACAAAGTTCACAAATCCTGTTGAAAGCCAATCAATATAGTTAGCGGCCGAACCTTACAATTCACAGATTTTGGAGGATGTTTTTCTTTTTGGGGTTGGGTGGTGGAGAAAAAAGAAAAACTATGTATCAACCGTCATAGATACACATTCGATGCTATTAGCAGGGACTGTACCGGGGGTAAATGACCCCATCAAAGCTTATATAATTTATACCCTATTATAGACATAGGATTTGGCAAAATAAATATAGAGAGGCAACCCAATAGCGCTTAGACCAGCAAGAAGCCAGTAGAAGTAATCAAGATGAGCTCTATTGAGATTGTTTGAGAACCAACTGTCTTGGCCATCCTCACTCGTTAGCTTCTCAATGGAAGAGACAAGGAAGCTACTTAGAAAGCTTCCTACACCAAAGATGCTGAGGTAAAGGGCAAGACCCACGCTCCTCAAGGCTTTGGGCATTTGATCATAGAAAAATTCTTGTAGACCAACCATAGTGAATGCCTCGGAAATTCCAAACAAGATGTATTGTGGAACCAACCACCAAACACTCATAGGAACTGTTGCTTCTGGTATATCCACTATGTTGAAATCAATAGCAGTTTGAAGCCTTTCCCCCTCTACTAATGCTGTTACCACCATGGCGATCGTTGATAAAACTATTCCAGTGCCTATTCTTTGTAGGGTTGTTATGCCGGAGGGATTCTTGGTAAAAGCTCGGGCGATCGGAATGAGGACACGATCATAGACGGGCATGAAAAGAACGATGGACAGACTACCAAAGGTTTGAAGGGAGGCAGGTGGTATCTGTAACCCTGATGACCCTATTTTTCTGTCCATTGTGGCCCCTTGCTTGGTGAAGAATGTGGAGGATTGTGACCCCGAAAGTGCAGAAATTAAACATGTAGCCCATATAGGAGCCAACCTCAGTAATGCCTTCGCTTCTTCCACCTGATTCACAGTACATACTACCCAACCTTTCTTGGAATTTTCAGATACTGTAGTCAATAATGCCTTGTCAAGAAACCTGAAACATATGATCCAGTAACACAATAAGAACCTAGCTACTGGGTACTTAACTGAATCTGCTCTGTGACGAAGTAATTTTATAGGGTTTTCTTTTCCGTCACTATGACTGGTAAAGCGTAACGTTTCACTATTTACCACATGGTTGTACATAGGTCAATATCTTCTGATTTGATCAATGAGATGTATGTGGGTTTTTTATCGACTAACCCTTGTACTGTTAAATAGAAAATAGTGAGGTGTGTTACTTCACTAGGCATCGTGACACCTAGAAGGATCCGAATTGAAACTAAGGAAAAACTATTTCATCACATACCCGGATTGGTTAGCACTTTTTAGGAGAAGAGCCTCACCATCTTCCTCATCAACCATGGCCGTCGGTGGAGTGGCTCGCCAATTCCTTGCTGCTGTAACAAACACTTGCGCAACTCTTCTGAATGGATTTTCATTATTGATGTTGAAACTGTAGCGATAAGTGTAGGTCCCAAGCAAGAAAACTAGAAGTGCAACAATCAAGCAAACACATGGAATTCCAAATCCAAGACCCCAATTCAGGTTGTCTTGAATGTATGTTAAGATCAAGTTGGTGCACACAATACCCCCACACATTCCAAAATACCACCAATTAAAGAAAGAGCTCTTTGACTTGAACTCCACTGGATGTTGGCTGTCAAATTGATCTGCACCAAAAGCTTGTACGCATGGCTTGTGCCCACCTTGCGCAAGAGCCACCAAATATAGCGAGGAGAAGAAAAATATGATTTGGTATTGAGGAGGATGACAAGATGTGGTGCTAGCGTTGTTGTCACAACTAGTGGGAATGAAAGAAGGAAGCACCGCTGATAATGTTAATAAGCTCAATCCCTACAAAACATATGTAATCTGTCTTTAGTAGGTGCGTGCTGACCAAGCCCAGGCTCATCAAGTTTATATTTGCCATGAAATGGTTTATGGTATTCAAAATTTTTGACAATTTGTGCATATTTTCTCTACTCCCACCTCCCCTGCTGGTAACCACCCCATCCCATCTCACAACATTTATGGGTGTCCATCCCCACCCCCCCCCCCCCCCCCCCCCCACATGATAGTCCCCACATTCCATGGACAATATCAACATCCCACTCACACCGTAGACTTATTTGGTAAGTTTGAGCACATAGGACTAAACCATGTGCCAGAATCAATATGCCAACTTTGGATGGAGGATGAATACTAGGGGAAAAACTCGCTACATAGTAGATCATATGATTGATTTTGGCTTTAAAGCTTGACAAATAGTCTTTATGCATCCTCCTATATATATGTATATCCAATGATCAAATTGCTAAAATAGTGTTGTCCTTTTTTTTTTTTTTTTTTGCTAAAGGTCAGCAAAGTATACATTAGGATCAGAAAAATGATAGTTTACAAAAGTAAGCCCTTTGAGATCCTGCTCCACCTTCGGCATGCCCATCAGCAGCACAGGAAATCAAAGCAATTAGAAGAAGAGTTACATAAACCTGAATCGAGACTTATGCTGGCCATCCCATTCAAGATTAGAAATAATAAAAGCTAGAGCTACATCCCAAAATAGTGTTGTCCTTAATTTGTAGATGAAAATGAAAGAAATAAAACTTTAGATAATGCTATATAGTTGAGATCTACCACAAATCTGAATGATGTATAATCCTAAGGAGGTCAGCATCAATCTTCAGATGGCATTAAATAACCTCTCAACTAGAGAATCTTCTTTAGATCATTGTTAGAAGACCAAGATTGCTAACTTAGAGTTGAAGACGAGGGAAAAGATGAAACCCCATGAATTTTGATTAACTTAGGTAAAAACCTGAGTCACAGGCAACTTGGGAAGACTTGGACAGGGTCTTGTCACATCTAAGCTATTTTTACTAGAAAAGTCTTCAAGAATCTTGACTATATAAATATGGGAAAAGGTCTTGAAAGCCAGCGGGACACCCTAGAATCAGGTGTGCTAGCAAATGTAGACCGTTGGATTAGATAGACTACATTAATACCGTTAGATATCTGTTGTCTTAGGTAACGTACCTAGCCTGACGATGTACGGTCACTCTTCTTCTCCCTCACTTGCTCTGGAAAGCTCCGACGATTTTCCATCCACATAGCCTCAACCACTGCCATTGCCACTGCTGCAGCCGTAGCCGCTACCGCTACCGTTGCCGCTGCGGAGGTAGCAGAAAGCTCGGAGGGAGAGAGAGAGAGAGAGGAACAGTGGTCACTGGAGAGGAATAGCAAAAATTAGAAAAAAAAAAGGAACGGAGATGATGCTACTGCCGCCGCCGTCGCAGTCGCAGTCGCAGTCGCTGCCGCTGTCCCAGAAGAAGAAAGCTCGGGCGGAGAGAGAGAGACAGAGTAACAACAAAAACCAAAAGAAAAAAAGAGAGTGCAGCTGTTACCGTTACAGCTGGTCGTTGCCGCTGCCGCTACTGTCGCTGGCTGCCGTCACTGCCGTTGTCGTCGCTAGCTGCCGTCACTGCCGCTGCCGTCTCTGGCCGCAGTCCCTATCCACGAAGAAGAAAGATCGGGGGGAGAGAGTTACACAGCAAAAACCAGAGAAAAAAAAAAAGAGTGCAGTTGCTGCCGCTATCGCAGCCGCTGCCTAGGAAGAGAAAGCTCTGAAAAAAGAGGGTGAGAGAGAGAGAGAGAGAGAGAGAGAGAGAGAGAGAGAGGAGAGAGAGAAAGAGAGAAAAAAAAAAAAAAAAAAAAAAAAAATTGAAAACTGAGAGCACCAGCCGGGCAACATTCCGGCATGGCTATTGAGGGTGATAAGGTGTGACAGGTGTGGATTGAAGTGTTGGACATTTCCTCTCAATCTAACGGTTCTCTCAAATCCTACGGTTAAAATATCGCTAGCACTCTTGATACCCAGGTGTCCTGCTAGCTTTCCTATACCTCTCCCTATAAAATATATATATATATATATATATATACTTGAGATGAAGTCAAGACTTGGTTTTTCAACAATGCTCTAAAGGTCTTAAAAAAATGGCTTAAATGATCAGGATTGAAAAAATCAGCAGTCTTAGTTATTAAAATGCTTTAAGAGTCAAATCAGAATCAATATAGACCAATGCCATACCCAATTCGGAGTTTTTAAAACCTTGTTAATAAGGCCAAGACAATAAAAGTAGTAGAGTGGTTGAGTAGTTGAGTAGTTGAGTAATCTCAACTTGGTAATTGATATAGCGTGCAATCCTCCAATTGCTTTTCAATCTACACAAAATATGTAAGACCGGCCGACAGGGATAGAGAAGTCATAGAGTGTATAGTAGCTTTGTGCGATATCATGCATGACCGGTGAGAGGATGAAATTTGTATCATTTTTATTTGAATAAAAATAAATATTTAATGAAATATTAGAAGGGTAAAGAAAGAAGGGAAAATTTCATGATTACCTACTTTTAGGTTTTTCTTTACAAAACTATCTACTTAAAGTTTAAGTTAACAAATATATTCAAAATTAGGTTTGGGTTTACAAAACTACCCATCCAAAGTTTCAGTTAACAAAAACACCCAAAATAAGGTTTGGATTTATAAAACTACCCACAATAGTGATTCTTCATCTTCCACATATAATCAGGCATTTTTTATAACTGAAACTTTGACTGGATAGTTTTGTAAACTCAAACTCAATTTTGGGTATTTTTGCTAGCTTAAAATTTAAGTGGGTAATTCTGTAAAGGAAAACCTAATTTTAGGTATTTTTGTTAACTGAAACTTTTGGAAGATAATTTTATAAAAAGAAACCTAAAAGTGGGTACTCATGTAATTTTGATCTGAGAGTGGGCCTGGTAAGAAGCGAAAAATAATCCAAAGTAAGCTATATCCTACACTCCAGAAATTCATTCTCCCACCGGTATTTAGAGAGAGAGAGAGAGAGAGAGAGAGACTAACCAAAACATAGAGGAGGGAAGCCAGGAGAATGGTCCGGTATCGCCCGAGATACGCATCGGCAACAAAAGCTCCTAAGAGAGGGAGCATAGAAGCCACCCCTGACCATGTATTCACGTTGACGGCGGCAGTTACCGTCGACTGCTGTAGAGGGCCGGTCAAGTAGGTAATGAGGTTGGAACCAATCCCACAATACGAAAACCTCTCTGCTATCTCCACTCCTGCATCATTTTTTTAATCTCATTGCTTTAAATCTTCACTGCTACGAAAGAATTTGGTCAAGGTTGTTGAGTTTTGAGATACATACCAATTATGAAAACCGCAGATCTCCATTTGCCGGTTTTGGATCGAATCGCCGGCTGGCCGCGGTGGTCGACGGCACCTTCAACGGTGTCACTTAGTAGGGGAGCGTCCATTGCTTATGAATTAAGCTACTGCAAAGCCTTCCTATGTTCTTCTCTCAGCCTTCTTTGCCCTCCATTTCCATTCATATTTATGGTTTGTTACTAGTTATGTAAACATTTTGTGTGGCTGCACACCTAGTGTTGCTTTAGTATTAGTTTATTGTTTAGACCTTTGAGACGTAAGCCTAAATTTTGGAAATAAGTAGGAAAGCTTCCAGTGGAGTGGTACCACATGGCATCCCTAAATGTTTACGTTTGGTACTCAAAATATCTTTAGTGGGTTCTCCCCTAAAGCTATACACCTGGTTGTGTCATGTGGAAAGTAAATCTCAACTAACTCTTTGGAATTTTCCAAAAGAAAAACTTACTCTTTTGGATACTTTGAAAGTTATTTGAATAAACATATGTCAATTTTTATATTAATTATCTTTACGTGTTTAGTTACGTTTCAAGAATTTTAGAGTACTCCATTTGAAAATCCCAACACATAGTATAGTCCATTTGAAAATCCCACGCTTACAATAGTGGTCAATGGGTGGGATTTTTTAAATGGACTATCCTATCTGTATAGGTTTTAAGATTATTTGGAAAGATGATACTCCATTTGAAAATTCTAAACTTGAATAAATTTTATTTGTTATTAGAATCATCTGTAATTTAAGTGAAGACTGTGACAGTGGATTACTGCGCTAGTCTTCCCGATGTTTAGTCGAGGTGCATGTAAACTGGCCCGAACACCTTGGTTAAAAAAAAAAAAATTATTTGACGTTAGATGTAAGGTGTAAGCCCACCAATGCTCTTGTATTGATATTCTCCACAATAGGTTTTTTTCGCTTCTTGATGTTTACATACTCAGCTCGCGGATCCTACTGCTTCTTTCTGTCAAGGGAGTTTTGAGCTTACTAGTATAATTGTTTTTATTTTATTTTTCTTTTTCTCTCTCCTATCCTAGGCCTCTTTGGGACTCCTTTTTCCTTGCACTTTGTTGAATATATTGGTTATTCAGAAGAAAAAAAAAATCTCCAATGATTCAAAGAGCTGTTTTAGTAAACCCTATCCTCACCCCTCCCAAAGATAGAAAAAAAAGGTTTTAAATTATCAAATTACCCACCTATCACTTTGACTAAATTATCCAAAATGAAGATAGGCATTGCAAAACTATCTAAAACAGTGTCTCCCTCACCCACCTACCATTTTTGCCCTAATTTCCCCACTTCATTCCCTTTTGATCTGATCACAAATTCCACCCCGTTTGCTATCGTCCCTCCTTTAACCTTCGAGCATTTCACAACCTTCCCAGTGCTTGAACTGCCACATTGCCATGCTGATAGAGTGCTCAACAATCCTTCCAGTGTCATCTAAGAAAATGCCGATTATTTTCAACTCCTCATTTTATTTTTATTTTTATTTTTTTATTTTTTATTTTTTTGCTTAAGGTCCGCAAAGAAATTTATTAATATAAAGAATGAAAGGAATACATGAGAGCCCTATGGGGCAAAGATAACAGAAGAGAAAATCAGATCTGATCTCCCTCTATGCCTTACCTTTTTCTTGTAGGCTGTGTTCTTTTTTTTTTTTTTTTTTTTTTTTTTTTTCACATCGACAAGTCAGTTGGAGTTTCCACAGATCAGTGGCGATTTTTTAGTATGGCACGAACTCTACATCATTGATTTCGTTGGGAGGTTCCCTTGAGCTTCCAAACCGGTGGGATTGCTTTGTTTTTTAATAAGTGGGCTTTAAATAAGTCACACCCCGTATCCAAACACAATTGCTTGCCTTGGGTGCCAGGTCATAGCAGTGTGTTGAAAACAGTTGGGTTGGTTGCTTGGCAAAGGGAGTGTACATAGAGGGCAAGATTAACTTAATTTGCCTCTGGATAGTAAGCCATGTATGAAGATGAAATGGGCCTACTCTGTGGTCCCAAGGTCACACACACAGTTGACGGGCCCCAAAGTTGAGGACTGCTTGGTGGGCATAAATGAGGCCATTGGCAAGTCACCCATGTCACCACCGGCTAGCCGGTGCCCACCTGCCGGTAGTGCTGTGCTGCATAAATTGAATTAATTGGTTATGGATCTCACTGCCTCATAGGCATGGAGGCATGCATGTCCTATTGGTCCTATAACACCAGACATGCAGAGAAATGGGTGGGCCCACATAGCAGCACAAAGAGTTAATTCAATTTTAATTTAAAGCCCCAAACTAAACATGCCTTAGTGGGTTTAAGTTAAACCACTATATAAGGATTCCATCCTCTCATTTCTCCCATTTTGTACTACTGAATTTGGTGGAGAGTGAGATGAGAAGAAGAAAAGAAGAAGGAAAAAAGGAAAAGAAGAAGTTTGTCCTGAGATTAGGAAAATGTGGAAGTTTGTCTTTGATAATGAAAGATGGATCGTTAGTGATGGAAAGAGTATTGATTTCTGGAACGACAATTGGTTGGGTCCTAAATCCATTTGGGAACTGCCTGATCTAGACGAGGATGTTTTGCTTAATCTCTGTCACCCTGTGGCTGAATTCATTGAGAATGGTCAATGGGCGCTGCCTCATGTGGAATCAAGTTTTTTAAATGAGGTCTTCAAAAAAATAAAGGATGTAAACCTCCCTTCCTCGCCTTCGGAGGATAGATGTGTGTGGAGTTTAGATCCGATGGGGATATTCTCTGTTAAGTCTGCCTATGATGGTTTAAGGATCCCTAGTTCTGCGGTTTCTTGGGCTGCTCTTGTTTGGAGAAAGCATCTTCCGCCAAGGGTCTCTATGTTGGCCTAGCGTTGGGTGAGTGAAAAGTTGCCAACAGATGACTTGTTTCAAGCTAAAGGGGTTCAATTTCCCTCTAGGTGTGATCTCTGTGGCATGTGCATTGAGTCTTTCTCCCATCTATTCCTTGATTGTAACTTCTCCTCTGTTTTATGGTGTAAGACTACGGAGTTGTTTAACGTGGTTTGGGTGAGGAAAGCCTCAGTGTCTGAGATGGTGACCTGGTGGAGTAACAAGGGGAAAGGTTGGTCCTTGAGGGAGGCCTGCTTGACCAGTTTTGTCTCCACCTTGGCTGCTATCTGGAATCAGAGGTGCTTTGAGGGGAAAAGGAGAAGTCCTTCAATGATTCTTTGTGGCATCAAAGGGGAGATTGGATTCCTTTGTAGTAGGCTAAAGTTTTCGCCCAAGTTTGTTGATGATCTTATTCTTTGCAGGAGATTGAATCAAGAAAAACTTCCCATGCCTGGCACCCTATTCTGGAAGTTCATTGGTGTAAGCCTATGAGATCTTGGGTGAAGCTTAATGGTGATGGTTGTTCTCTAGGTAATCTGGGTCATGCAAGAGGTGGAGGTATTCTTCGAGATCATGATGGTAGAATGCTTCTCAATTTCCAAGTCTTCTTGGGTGTTTCCCCCAGTTTCTCAACTGAGATATGAAGCATTATCAAGGGGATCAAGCTTGCTTGTGATACGAATATAAAGTGCCTTTGGATTGAGTCTGACTCCACAATGGCTATCTCCATCTTTCATCATAGGCTTATTGTAATACCCCGCTTCTTAAACCCGGTCTGATTTCATGGTTGAACCGGTTTAACCATACAGGAACCGAGCCAGAGGAAATTAGAGCGGGTTCCTTATGGGCTATGATGGCTCGGGTGACCTTAAACACCGGCTGGCCCGACAAGTCCGAGCCAGTGCCAGAAGAGGCGGGGGTGCCCAAGCTGTGTATATGCACCTACCATAAGGCTATGTACAGATGAAGCAGGTATTGTAGCCGTATTTTAAGGTATATACGTATACTACATCATATGCCGGGGGTGGGGTTCGCGCCGAGGCCCGAACCCGGTCAAAATCCCAAGTTTGGCCCTCAGGTGGGTAGGACAGGTGGGTACACCCACCCACTTGAGTGACCCATCCATGTGCACTGTTCACTTATTAGGACTTATATATATATAGCTTTATGACTTCATTTTCTTTCCATTTATGTCACCCGTACGTTGGTGAGAAAAGTAAAGAGGAGAGAGAAAAGAAAGGGAAGAAGAAAGGAAGAGAAGGAAGAGGAAGAAAAGAGGGATTTCAGCGGCGCCGAAGCTCGATCTTCCCATTTCGGCGTCAGGAGAGTGATCTTCAACTCTAGATCTGTAGTTAGAGGTAAGCAAAGTTGGGTTTTGTGAACATTCACCATACCCAAGCTTTAAACCCTTGATTCGAGTATGGTTTCTTGAGATCTTGTAGATCCCCTTTGAAATGATGAATCTAAGGTTTAATAGATGATTTATGTGTTGATCTTGAAGGATTTGAAGAGATATTGACAAGGTAGAAGAAGCATTGTGGGTTTGAAGTGATTTGGAGGGTTTGAAGTCGTTCTTGAGCAAAGAATGTAAGATGGTTTCCCATCACTTGAATCTAATATAGATCTAGGTTAGAACCATCTTATAGGACCTTGAAGGTGTGGAGAATGGGTTGAGAAAAGCCCCATTTGAATCCTCAAAGAATGGAGAAAGTTGGGAAGAAACAGGGTGTTTCCCGCCAAGACCGGTGGGTACAACCGGTGGGCCCCTACCCGCCTGTGGGTACCCACCTGAGAAGGCAGGGGGCCTTCGGGCCCAACCGGCGGGCCCCTACCCGCCGATCCTAGCAGGGGCCCCTGGCCCAACTGGCGGGTCATACCGGTGGGCCCCTACCCGCCAGTCCCAACCGGTGGGTAGGACCGGTGGGCCAGACTACCCACCTGTCTGACCCACCCGTGTGGCCCCGAAGGTGATCCTTATGTCCGATCGAACCCAAATCGGACGTGTGACCTTATTTTAACGTTCTAAACATGATTTTATCATCGAATCACATTAATTTTGATCCTAAAATGGTGAAGTACTAACATCGCTCAATTATGTTAGGTTCACCAAATCCTACCCGATTCGCACCGGATCTCACCCGTACCGAACGGGAATCCTCGTACGCTACAGGTAAGTGGGGAGAGGACGTTTGGCCTTGTTTCAAGGCATTGTTTGGCATTCATTTAAATATATCTAGTCTAGTCATGCCATCATGAATATGCTATGTAGTCTAGTCATCCCACACATTGATGTGCATATGTGCTATGTTTACTTTCCAAATGCCAATTGAATGAGATGTTTATATGTTGAATGTGACATCATTGTGCATGTTGCATTGATAGACTAGATGCCATAGTCGGCTTAGAGACGAGTACATTGGTGGCCCGTGGAATGGGATACGGTGGCACTATGCAATCGTACTAATGTCATATAGGAGCATGCGGTATTAGGATTCTCACCATCCCGTGCTACGACCCTTCCCAACAGGGGTTAAGGTGTTGGGTTATCATTTGGGGGAAGCAGTGGTCGCGGTCCGTCGGGTCACTGTGGCGGTTAAACATAACGCTCGACGAATCAGTAGGACATCGGCACCGGTGGTACATTCAAGAGGGCCAATCGTACTGCTTTTAAATTACTGGAGTCAGCACTTTATTTTCAGGTCATTTACATTTTGTTGAGAGCCGTGGCGCATTGTCTTTACTTTTCGAGTACTCACGGTGGGCCTTCTCGACGCCTTTGTGGGATATCGTGGGGGGGAGTTTCGTGCTCGTACCCAGAGTATACGCGCACTGTGGTTGTAGTAGCACTAAAACCAATGACTTAGTAATGTTGCTTAGGTGGATGTGATTTAAAATGTATAGCATGGCATGTAGAGCATATGATGTGTTGTGATGTGTGGACTGTTGTGTGGTCCATCTTTCTACTTACTGAGCTAGTGAGCTCATCCCACGTGTACACCCATTTTTAGATGATTTTGCAGGTCATACATCTGAGGAGCATGGGGTGGGTCCCATAGTCGAGTTTCCTGAAGAGGACTGGTGGACCCCTGAGGAGTTAGAGCACGACACTGACTGCTTGTGTCAGAGCTGTGCTGCGGGACAGCAGTTCTGAGGCCGAGCTGAGCTCCACCTGGGAGTCCGTGCTGAGCTCCACTTCTGAGGCCGAGCTGAGCTCTACTACGTGATGCCGAGCTGGGCTCATACCGAGCCGAGCTGTGTACTCTGATTGTTTTGATGATTTCCTGTATATACTTGATATATGAATTGTACTTTTATTGTGTAATTATCATGCCTTCGGGCCCACATGTATATAATTATTGTATCACAATTCGGGTATCAAGTATATGGGATTTATTCACAGGTAAAACTTAGTCTTCCGCTGATCTGATGAACTTATATTAGTTATGCGTATGCTATGGTGGAATACAGTATTTGATGATCCTGGCAGGTTTGGGTTAACCGGTGTTAACTCGGTCACCGCTCCGGTTCAGTGTGAACGGGGTGTGACACTTATCCCCTGTGGTTTGCGCTCAAGGAGTGGACACATCTTCTTTCTTACCTAAACTCAATTGAGGGGAAGTTCTCCCGCTGTTACAAAGAAGTTAATCCTATTGCGGAGTTTTTGGCAAAGGATGCTGCTAAGACTGAGACCTTTTCTGATGATGTTTCTCTTCCTCATCACATCATGCATGAGTTGGTTCTTGACGAGGCAGGTTGTCTCCGTTTTAGATTTATAAGATAGCGGTGGTGAACCTCTGCTGATGGTAATGCCGAAGGTGGAGGCTCACTTCAGGCTTTTGTAATATATTTTTCTTTTCTTCTTTATTTTTAATATAATCTGACCTTCTAGCAAAAAAAAGGAAAAGGAGAAGAAGAGAAGAGGAAGAGGAGCTGGGTTGTGCAAGGTTGCTATCCAAGCCTGCATGCTGCTATCCATGCTGTTGCTCACCTCCAGTTGTTGTATCTGCATATGTAAGGTGAGTATCATCACTGATTTGTTTAATTCAGTAGATTGATTGCAAGATCAGTCGCATTTCCCAAGCATGCAGCCACCCATAACTATTAATCTTGGTCTGCATGCATGGGAATTGGGATGATTTAATTGCAGAGATGTACTCAGTTTACTATACTTGCTGATTCTGTAGAAAGGGGATATAATGCATGTTATTCTTGTAAAACATGGGTAGAATGCGGGGTTAGAATCATCTCTACAGCCACCCATAATTGGGTCTTGGTTCTGATAGAAAACAAATACGGAACGATTCATGAAGATCGATAAGCATGCACGACAAACACTATAAAATACACGTTTTAGGCATACCTGAATCCATGGTTGAAGAATAAGAACTCCTCAACGTCTTCTTGTATGCTCCTTATACAACTCGATCAATGTTGGTCTGGTCTACCCTCTTTCTCTTTTGCTTTTGATTGTTAGCTTCACTTAATGGGTCAGTGATAACTATATATAGGGGTGAGGGTAGGAACCGACCCTGCAATAAAATTAGGGTTTCCTCCCCATTAAGGAAACAATACCTTAGGTCCACACATGGTAATAAATATTTCATACCATTAAGGTGTGCTAATAGAATCCAATATCTCCATAGAGATCACTTATCAATAATATTGGATTCTTTCTGCTTACTCCATCTTTAGTCAACACCACTAAATCAATTTTGGAAACAAATCTTTGACTATGCTACCCCACCTAATAGGAAATCTTACAGGTTCTGCTTATATGGTATTCTCATCCCAGAGCTAGAAATTCAACATAGAACCCAAAGAGGTGTTACATGTATGCTGAATTTGTGATTTGAGGTATGGTACTGGTTTGTACTCATCCCTACAACAAACCACATGTTGGGTTTGAGTTCTGCATGTTGAGGAACAGGTTCTCAGAACTGGAAATATCATCCCCAGAAGATTTAGAGGAATAAAATGGTTCAGAGACCCAAACCCATCTCTGTAAACCTCAAAAATTGGGGATTCTCATCTACAGGGCTGGGACTATGAAATTGAAGGTGGGAATAGAATGTTTACATGATTACTTGTCTAATTGATCTGTGAAATTAGAAGTTGGCTTGTCCCTGTGTTCACTTGGCCTCCATTGCTGAGTATATAACTGGAAAAGGATGCATCTTTGCATTCTCACTACAGATTTATGTAATTTTCCTTTTTTTTTTTTTTTGTAGGACCGTCTCCTTAGGGTTTTTATCTTGCTGATGGCAATACCGAAGTTGGGATATTTTTCCTCAGATTCGTTTCCTATGTGATTGAAATTCGTATCCTTTGTACAATATTTTTCATATTTTAATATACATTTTTGAATCTTTTAACAAAAAAAGAGAGGGCATGAAGAGGTCGAAGGAGAGAGAGAGAGGTCGGTTGAGAGCAAGTGATCAACATGGGGTGAAATGGTGATTGAGAGGGAAGGAAAAGGGAATTTTAGGGCAGAAATATGAAAGAAAAAAAAATAATAATAATAATAATAATAAGTAGGTAGGTAGGTGACAAAAGGGGTATTGTTTTGCAATAGTTTTTGTAATATAATCTTTATTTTTGATAATTTAGTTGATGGAAAAAGCTTACACACACGTTTGTATTGTAAGTTAGCATCTATTGTGTCTATCTATCTCTTTCCCTCTTGAAATGACCACCTGCCCCTCCTGTATAATACCCCGTTCCATGCTCTCATTGGTACCACACACTAGTTTGTCATTCGAGGGCAGTTTGCCAATCTCTCTTCCCTTTAGTTAATTTGATAATATGAAATCCATTTTTGAGTCATCTTAAAAAAATAAAAAATAAATAAAAAATAAAAAATCCTATCGTCATTGTCACCCTCAATTATTTTACCAGCTCCAATACGCTAAAAGAGTCTTGAATAACAAAAGCAATCATGCTATATTTTACCAGCTCCATTATTTTCAAAGTAGAGGTTCATAGTCAAGGTCTATTGCTTTAATCTCATATGGTTTCTATTTGAATATGTCATATAAGATGCCATTTAAGAAAAAAAAAAAATCATTCATTCAGACAAGAAAATCAGAAATCATTGGAATTGAGAGATTCAATTTAGAATCGATCGATACTGATTCCTGAAGAACATGTTTTGACTATAGTTACAGAGTCAATCAGAAAATTTCCACGTATTCCAAGACAGCTCTAAATGATTCCAATCAGGAATCTCTGGAATCGAAGACGATGGAGATTGCTCCTGTACCCTATTGTAATTTCAAAATCTTGGATGATGAATACAGTTGGTCCTACCAAAAATTACAACGACTCCCAGCATTTAAAAAAAAAAAACCGTAATGACTTTTCAGGCATGAATCACACATACGTGCCCAACTTTTCATTTTTTTTTTTTTAACAAATGAAAGAGGAAGAAGATGCGGATGCCCTTACGCCAATGGTGAAAAAAATGTACTTCACCAATGGATTTTTTTTATTTCAATTTATTTTTTTGATGAATAATTTTTCCTATTTCATTGGTATACACATATCAATGAAACATAGATGGGGGTAGTTTCTCTTCACCCACGATAGGATGAAGAATCCCTTATACATAGCTTTCAGTGTCTTGAGGATGGATATAGGGATCAGATAAGTAATGACCCTATTCAATCTCGAGAATGATTTCAATATCTTAAACTATGGTAGGGCAGAATAATAATGACTCTAGATGAGTGGGTAAACCTTATCACACTGGTGGAGGAAGACTTTCCCTTAGATATCATACTATTGTTTGATTGTGTTTCATATTCAATGGCATATCTTCCTTGGGGTCTTCTTTTAGGGATCGAATTCAGTTGTGGGGTTTACTCATTATTTTTTTATAGGTAAGTATGATTAATTAAAGAAAAGAAAAAAATAAAATACAATTAAAGACAATCCCAAAGAACCCCCTTAATACATGCCTAAAAGAGGGGAAGAGATTCCAAAACCAAGTAGGACAGGCCCTGCAATCAAGTAATAAAAACTAGAACATAATTAATATAGAAAAAATTACATCTGAAAGTAGGTAATTCAATCAGCATCTCCTTTTATAAGGTCTTAAAGATCATCTAGGATATCGCGAGGATATAAGATAACTTCATCAGTAGATGAAGAAAATGAGGCTAAGAAATCTACTACCTGATTTTTCTCTCTCCAAACGTGTATAATTTCCTTATACCTAAGCATGGAACAAAGATGCAAAATCATACTTTTAAACACTCGCATATTCCAAGGGCCACATATCTTACCATTAAGAATATCAACTGCCAAAATGGAATCAGATCGGATAGACACCTCCAGGAAGCCTTTATCAATACAAATACAAATTCATCTTTGGATTGCAAGCAATTCCATGACAAGGATGGACAACTCATCACCCAAACCTGCATAAGCAAGGATAGGAGTGCCTTTTTCATCCCGAATCATCCCACCATACGATGCCGTGTCATCAGAAAGCACATTATCACAATGTAGAGCAATCATGTGGGAAGGGGGACTGAACCAAGTGCAAGCCTTTGGAATTTTAACAGTTCAATTAATTTGTAACCCCCAACTATCTACTAACATTTGATTTCTTACACTATGAACTCCAGAAAGTGGAATAGTAGAACACCTAGAAAGGATATCACCGAGCTACGGTAGAAAAGTAAAGATTTTCAGACTATGGGACATTTATTACTTTGTATGTTCTCTTATTGAGCTAAGAGCATACCTAAAATGATCATCGGAGAAATTATGAGGAATGACTTGTATAGTCTCAGTCTTGTCTGAAGTACGACCTTGAATAGATTTTATTGGAGAGTAAGGATCCATGTAGCAGAATGAGTTCATTTAGCTAAGATTATCATGACTTTGTGTTGTGTTTCTTTTATCTCTCATCTTTTTATCTCTTCATTCCCCTTATTTTGTTTGGATCTCAGTATTTCCTTACTTTATTTTGTATAAATGTATATAATTGATCCTATTAAGTTGGAATAAGATTGAATTTGTTATTATTATTACTTTTTTTTTGGCTGAATTATTATTATTGCTGTTGTTGTATATTCTATTATTGATCAATCAATTTTTTTTTCCTATATATATAAAAGGAAAAAAAATAATCTACATCTATTTGTGAAACATGAGGACGAGGGTGGATGGCAAATATTTCTGCCAATGTAAAAATTGTTTCCCAAAGATATTGATGGAAAAGCAGTTGATTAAACTAAATGAAAACATCACAGCTGTCAATAACATCAGTGTCCAAGACTTCACTGATTGGATTAAAAGAAAGTCCAAGGATTCTGTCATCTGTCATCTGTCATCTGTCATCTTATCTTCTCCACCCCCTGCTGCTACCTTTTGTTTTCATCTCAAATAAAATATTGCGGGCCTAAACGTCTAATTTTCTGAAGTTTGGAATTATATAAGAGCATTTGCGCAGGATTTTATGATGGTTTTCAATCTCCAATATCTACAAAATAAAATAATAATAATAATTAAAAAAAAGAAAAAACAGAAAAACCAAATTATTATTATAACAAAGATCTATCATCTTTTCAAATATCACAAGGTATTTATAAAACAACGGTGGAAATAAAAAGTCCAAAATTTTAATCATTTTTATGCGTGAGTTTCTTCTTTTCTAAAACTGTATTCCTTTGTGCAAAAGCAAGCATAGAAAATATCAAATCTTAAGCGTCATTTATTCCAAGAGAAAGCTATTTCCTGGAGAATCCACTTACAAAATTTTAATTGTATATTTTATCATTTATCTATTTTTTTTTTTTTATTACTTATGACAGTCAAGAACCCTATTATTGCAAAACAAAAGGATCCAATCATATGGCAAGGGTTAAAGTATCCTAGGAGGATCAAAATTGCATGCTTCACTAAGATACGGCTACTAATTTTTAAAATAGCATTAGAACTTCGATTAAGAGATGTTTTTCTTCAAAATTCTACTTAATTAAAATATGACAAAGTTTTCCCAGTGGTGGCCACCATCCTAAGGTCATTAACCACCCCTTTTATCCCAAATTGTGCGCAATGTTTTCTCCTATCCATCCGAAAGCCACGGTCAAGGGATGTGATTGAAAGAAAACTCGATCATTAAAATAACTTATGTTCTCTTATTTGGTAATTATCCTTACAAAATTTTTCACTTATATGACAATTTCTTTGAATAATTTTGGAGAAACAACCACTACAATTGCATTAGACCTATTTTCCTTCTCTATGATACCCATAATTAGGTGGGGGTTTAACCACCAAAGTCTAATTGATTGACTTCTGGATAAATGACTTCTCTATCTTATGATTCTTGAAAGTACCTATAAATTTATAAAAATACCTTTATAAGTTTTCATTTTTGTTTCTCCTTCCACCAATAAAATAATAATAATAAGAAGAAATAATCTCCGTGTCACCAAATTTGGTGACGATGGCTTATTCCTCTCTTTCTTTTTTAACCCTTTGCAGCTGACGTGAATAGAATAGGACAAAGGGTTATGTTGGAAATTCAACTGTCAATATAATATTATGAAAAATATGACCAATGGTCATGTAGAGGGCATAATGGTAAAAGACATCCCAAGGTAGTATGCTACTCTATCGTAGAGTTTAAGTAGGTGTCGTATTCAGTAAAGAAAGAAGTAGCCAGACGTCCTTTACTAAATAGCAATTTCTTGAATGATACAAGTCCAATCTCAATAGCTGAGGCCGCCGCTGATGCTACTTTAATTTGCCTTACTAAAAAGATTTAATGGCAAATAAGAATCCTCACTATAGCTGGTGAATTTAATGCTTTATTAAGTAATGGTATATGGTGTCTTATGCCTCTAGAGGGAATATATGATTCTAATTGGCTGTGAGTGGATGTATCGCATCAAACAAAAGGTCAATGGGTCCCTCAAGCGTTACAAGGCTCGTTTAGTGGCCAAGAGTTTTCATCAACAACCTAGCCTGTACTATCATGAGACCTTCAACCCTGCCATCAAACCCACCACCATTAGGACATTTTTCTCCTTAGCCATATCCAGAGGTTGGGGTATCCGCCAGCTTCATGTTCGGAACACTTTCCTTCTTGATATCTTGACTGAAGAGGTCTATATGGCTCAATCTTAGGGTTTTGAAGACTCCATGTGCCCCAATCATGTGTGCCGCCTTCACAAATTCCTATATGTCCTCAAGCAGGCTCCCAGGACTTGGTTTCATAGGTTATCTGAGTTCCTCATTCACTTTGATTTTTGGTCCTCCCAAACTAACACAAAACTATTCATTTATACGCATGCTTCGGTGGTCCAATGTTCTGATCTATGTTGATGATATATTGGTCATAGGGAATTAACCCTCTCATGTTGACTCACTCCTCAACCAACTAGCATCTGAATTCTCAATCAAGGATCTTGATCGTATGAGTTTCTTTCTTGGGGTTGAGGCTCTCTATCGGTCTAATAGGGTTCTTATATCACAATCTCAGTACATCATTGATCTTCTGCAAAGGACATGAATAGATGATTGCAAGCTTGTCAATACACCCAAGGAAACCATATTTGTAGTATCCTCTACAAGGGGTGCACCCTTTTCTGACCCCACCAATAACAATTTGTTGTGGGTAGGGGTGTCAATCGGTTGGGCCTAACCGGGCCTGGCGGTGTGAAACCCTTGTACCGTAAACGTCCGTTTACTTAAACGGGCTTAAGTTTGGGGGGCATGGTACTGTTTGTAACCTGGCCGGTCGGTGTCGGACTTTAATCGGGCTACCTTAAACGGGCCTTAAACTGGCTACGGACCTACTTAAGCCTAAACGGGCTCTATACGGGCACTCCCTAAAATCTATTTTTAAGTAGATTAAATGTTCAGAAATCTTCCATTTGAACATAGTAATGGTCACCCAAAAACTCTCCACATTTAATCATATATGAGATCATGGTTGTTTCTTACAAAAGAAAAAAAAAGAGATTATGACAAGTACCAAAGTGATTGTTCTCCACAAGAATTATCTGCCCTTCATTCACTCCCTATTGAAACATCTCAAAAGACCCTATTTTATTTTATTACAAAGTTGGATGTAATACCATATTCAACATCATCTATCATAGATTTTTTATTACAAAATCTTTACTATTATTTTATATTAGTGGTGGTAATATGGGTATTTAGACAGTTTTAAAGGGGCTGAGTCAATCGTGCTAAATGGCTTGGTTCAAGTGGGCTTCTTAAACGAGTCGGACCGATCGGCAGCCCGACGGGCTAGTAGCCTACACTGTAAATGCCCGTTTAATAAACGTGTCGGAGTTAGGCCCAAGCCCGACACGTTTATTGAACAGGCCAGTTCAAGTCGGGCCTTAGGCGAGTCGGGCTCGACCAGGCCTATCGGTGCTAGCTCAAGTTTGACACCCCTAGTTGTGGGTGCTCTCCATTACATAACATTTACTAGACCCGATATTTCTTACTCTATGAACCATGCCTGCCAGTACTTGCATGCCCCATTAGAAAATTACTAGTCTCTTTTCAAACGGATCCTACGATATCTCAAGGCCACTGGAGATCATGGGTTGTTTGTCTCCAAACCAAGCTCTCTTCAGCTACAAGATTTCTTTGATGCTGACTAGGCTGGTGACAGTGAAGACCGTAAATCTACAGGATGCTATGCCATCTACATAAGCCCCAATCTGATATCATGGGCCTCCAAGAAGCTAAAAATGGTTGCTCGCTAGCTCCTCCACCAAGTCCGAGTACAAAGCTATTGCTGATGCCTATGCGGAACTCACCTGGCTACGCTCCCTCTTTGGGAGAACTGAACATTTTTGTACCCACTGCGCCAATCCTCTAGTGTGATAACATTGGAGTTACATATCTCTCTGTCAATCTGATTTTTCATGTATGCACCACCAAGCATGTTGAAATTGACTTTCACTTCGTTCGCAACAAAGTGGCTTCCAAAGAGCTTCAAGTATAATTCATTTCCACCAAAGACCAAATTGTTGATTTTCTTACTAAGGCCCTAAGCTCTACAAGATTTTCATTCTTGTTGGACAAGATGTGGATTCGATTCTTCAAATCCCCACCTTGAGGGGGAGTATCAGCACAGTTAGGGTTATAGTCTAACTCAGCCTTCTTCCATTCTATCTTGTAAGAGTTCACTTAGTCTCTAAAGTCTAAGCTCACAAGGACACCTACTTGACTAAACCTCTACATGTGCATAAACCTTATCCTAACACAACTGTTAGTCCTACAGATCAATTCTATCACATGTGATATAGAGTTGGGGCCCGTTTGATAACGTTTCAAGAAACATGTTTCTATCGTTTCTGTGTCCAGAAACGGAAGAAACGGAACAAAAAGCTTTTGATAAAACTATTTTGTTTCACCGTTTCTGAAAACAACTCGTGGCCATTCTTTCACTGGTTACTATCGACTTCTATTCCGTTTCTGTTTCTAGAAATGGAAATTTATGTTTTTGTCGTTTCTTGAAACAGAAACAGCAGAAACGTTATCAAATGGGCCCTTGGACTACAACTCTCACAAGTGATAATAGAGTCCATGTACAACTTCTATTCTATCAGATAGAGTTTCCATCAAACTGTCAATTCCAATCTCTATATATGGGGCTCTTGTATTTCAGCTATGCAATCAATGACAACACAACCTAGTCTCACTCATCAATAACTTGTTATGATCAGTTCGGTGTTTTCTATTCTTTTAGGAATTTTCTAGGAATTAAGACAAACTTGAGGCTGAGTGCCTTCATGTGTGAGTAGGAGGTGGCCAGGAAGTTGGTTATTCAGACGTTATAGTGGAATGTGATTCAATTTTTGTTACCACTCTAGTAGTGAGGAGATTTGTTCCTCAGTTTGTGTGGAAGCCTTGGATTTATCTTCAATCATACTTTGCTTCTATCTACTGGAAAATCACTCATTGCTTTAAAGAGGCGAATCCAATTGATTCTTGCAAAATCAATAGCAAAGTTGGAGATATCCTTGGTGATGGTGAGCCTTCCCCATCAGTGCAAATGGAGCTTGCTCAGATGCCCAGCTTCGTCTAAGATATCATTTTACTAGTTATTATTAGTCTTTGTGATTGCTAGTTAGTCCCTTCTGCTAATGGTAATGTTGAAAGTGGGAATATCTGACTAAGCTTTTTATTGGAGTTTTTGGCAATTTTTAGTCAGTATTTGTACATTCTCTTTCTTCTTCTTTTTTAAAACAATTGATCCTTTTAGTGGAAAAAGAAAAGGAAAATGTTGAGTCCCTTTTTCCATGGTTCCTATGAGTGAGAAATTGTTTTGTTGGTAAAATGTCAACAACAATGGTTACGGGTGTAAATCCATCGTTTCCTGATTTCAGTCTGGTAGAGTCAGCTTCACGCTAGTAATAGGCCAAACCGAATCAAAACCATTACATCAAAAGTTGTTTTCAGTTTAGTTGGTTTTTATTGGGTTGATGTAAAGGGCTCTTATCAGGATGCTACCATTCCAATTTTGGTTTTTCATGTTCATTTAAAAAATACTGAAAATCAGTTGCGCGCTTAAATAGTTTCAGCTTTTAATTTTTGAGAAGTCTTATTGCTAATCTTTGTTATGAGCTTGAAGAAGATCGTTCTTTGTGTGTGTATCTGTGAGCTAGAAATCCTTGGCTGATGTGGTCTGGGTGCTCAACCAGAAGGATTGTAGTTGGGTAAGAAATCCTTAGCAAAAGTAGGTCCAGGTGCCAATTTAAAGGATTATGATTGGTTATAAGGCTTGGTTCCTATCTTTTGGAAAGAAATCACTTCTAGGGGAGGAAATCGTTCGTCCAATTGATCTAGGCAGTGAACGTAGGATCGTAGATCCCGAACCACAATAAATATCTTCTTGTATGCTTCACTTCTATGGTCGAACCTTTACTTTTCTTACTAGTTTTTTTTTCGCTAGAAATTTATTTCATTAAAAAGAAGGAACAAATTTCAAACACCGAATGGAAAAATTACAAACACCACAAGCGATTCCTATCCTTCCACCTTCGGTATTGCTATTAGAAGGAGGAAAGAAAAGGCACCAATTAAATCGATAGTGAGGTCTCCCACTTGAGTCCCTGGCAAGGAGATCCAAAATGTGAGAGGGAAAAGCCACGTTTTCACCCGAGCTTTCAGACTTCGTCGCATCTCTTGCCAAATGATCAGCAATATAGTTTCCTTCTTTATAATTATGAGATATTTTTCAATTAATACTACACAGATAAGACTGAAGAACCAATCATCTGTAAAGAGCAAACCACGGAATCTTACTAGTTTTTTTTTTTCTGGGCCAGCTTACGCGCACCTCGACTAATCTTCGGGGAGACTAGCACAGTAATCCACCGCCATGATCTCCACTTAAATCGCAGATGGAAAAATAGGGAATCGAACCTGAGACCGTGCGCCTAATCCACACAATCCCCAATTCGCCCTAACCATCTGGGCAACCCACGAGTGGGTACTACTAGTTTTTTTAAATTGCTTTTGTAATGATGTTATAATTTGTCTTATCTTTTGTGTATTAACGTATGTTTAGTATTGTTTAAAATTGCTACAATCAAATTCACCCCTCCTCTTTGGTTTCATTCGATCCTACATACCTTTGAATCTCTGGTTTTGTGATTAATCAGATTGAGTCTCTCCTGAAGGATTTTCCTTGGAAGGGTAAGGACAGTAATAAGCTCCTTCATATAGCTAGTTGGACTTCTTGTTTCTTCCTAGAAAAGGAGGGAGTTCTTGGGCTAAAAGAGTGAAAGTTGTTAATAAGGTAGTCACCTAAACTTATTTGGAAAATTGCAGAGAAGAAAGAAGGGCTCTGGATCAAGTGGATCTACTTTAAATATCTCAAGAATGACCCTTTTTGGATTATCAATTGTATCTCTGATGCCTCTTAGTATAGAGGAAAATTCTCAACCTGAGGCCTTTGGTTCAAGGTGCAATCATAAAAATTGGTAATGATCCATCTACGAGGCTTTGGTTAGACAGTTAGCATATTCTGGTGTTATTATTTCTGTCTTTGGAGAAAGAATCAAGTATGATGCAGGTTCTAACAGAATGGCGCTTGTGTCTTCTCTCTTATTAATAAATGGCTCTTGTTGTGCTAGTATAGGTTTGGGATCAGCTGCAATTCATTAATAGAAGACCTATTGGAAGTGGTGATTCTATTGTATAGATTCCATAAAAAAAAAAAAAAAAAAAAAAAAAAGAAATAATCGATTCTCTTGTGCATTTACATTGGACTTGATGATTTGGGCCAAGGGGCCTAAGTCTTTTTTTTTTTTGATAAGTAGGAGAAGAGATTAAGTAACATTTAGGAGGTTTGAACTTGAGACCTCCTAGTGAGCATGGGTTTTTTGTGCATCACAGTTCACCAATTTCGCTAAGTAGTTGTTGCTATAGTTTAAAATTCAAAAATTTTATTAAGAAGAAAATAAGAAAATCAAAAGTATATCAAGAGCACCAAAAAGCAGATGAGGAACCCCCACCTTAGCAATTGCCTTCATATTTCAGACTGATTCTCACATGAATTGGAATATTATCTCCTCTTGGGGTTTCCAGATTAGGCTTCTTTAGTCCTTTTTATGTTCTTTTGCTTGGGGCTTAGTTTTCTGTTCCCTTTTTGGGTTTGTATATTTGTTTTCCTTTTTCACTGAAGGATTTATTCGAACAAAAAAAAAAAAAAAAAAAAAAAAACCATACATATGTGATATTATACCAAAGGCTTATATAGTACATCCCTTATTATAGACATAAGATTTGGAAAAATATAAGAAAAAAGGCAATGTAAGAGCACTTAAACCAGCAAGAAGCAAGTAGAAGTAATCAAGATGAGCACTATTAAGATTGTTTGAGAGCCAACTGTCCTGACCATCCTCACCCGTTAACTTCTCAATGACAGAGACAAGGAAGCTACTTAGAAAGCTTCCTACACCAAAGATACTGAGGTAAAGGGCAAGACCCACACTCCTCAATCCTTTGGGCATCTGATCATAGAAAAATTCTTGCAGACCAACCCTGGTGAAGGCATCTTCAATTCCACACAAGATGTATTGAGGAACCAACCACCAAACACTCATAGGAACTGTTGCTTCTGGTATATCCATAATCTTGAAATCAATGGCAGTTTGAAGTCTTTCCCTCTCTACTAATGCTGCCACCACCATGGCAATCATAGATAAAACTTTTCCAGTGCCCATTCTTTGTAGGGTTGTAATGCCGGAGGGATTCTTGGTAAAATCTCGGATGATCGGAATGAGGACACGATCATAGATGGGCATGAAAAGAAAGATGGACAGACTACCAAAGGTTTGAAGGGAGGCAGGTGGTATTTGTAACCCTGATGACCCTATTTTACTATCCATTGTGGCCCCTTGCTTGGTGAAGAATGTGGAGTATTGTGAATCTGAAAGTGCAAATACTAAACATGTAGCCCATATAGGAGCCAACCTTAGTAATGCCTTTGCTTCTTCCACCTGATTCACATTACATGCTACCCAACCTTTCTTGGAGTTTTCAGACACTGTTGCCAATAATGCCTTGTCAAGAAACCTGAAACATATGAGGAATAAGAGCCTACTGGTACTAACTGAATCTGCTCTATGATGAAGTATATTTTTAAGGGTTTTGCTTTTATGTCATTATATCTCGTAAAAGTTTAATATTTCCCTATTTACCATATGACAGTACATGGATCGGTCCATGTAATAAAGGACCATGCAAGCATCTCAATGGTTCAAATTCAGCTTAAAATAAGTAGAGAAAGTAGATAAATTACAAAGATGTTATTTTGAATTTTATATTCATCTCCATTTGATGGAAATTTGGTAATTTTACTAAAACTTTAATCAGAGTTTGAGTAACTTTTCTTATTTACTTTAGATTAAATTTGTCTATTGAGATATATGTGAGTCAGTTATCACATTGACTGATCAATGGACTACCCAATTGCAAATAGTGAAGCTTTATACTTAACGAGGCATAGTGATAACTGGAAGGACCCTTTTTAGGAAATTAGTAAATAGCTATTCATCTCATACCCGAATTGGTTAACACCAGGTAGGAGAAGAGTCCCACTACCTTCCTCATCAATGGTGGCCGCCGGTGGAGTGGCTCGCCAATTCCTTGCTGCTGTAACAAACAACTGCACAATTCCTCTGAATGGATTATCATTATCAACGTTGAAACTATAGCGATAAGTCTTGGTTCCAAGCATGAAAACTGCAAGTGCAACTATCATGAAAACACAAGGAATTCCAAAGCCAAGACTCCAATTCAGGTTGTCCTGAATGTATGTTGAGATCAGGTTGGCGCACATAATACCCCCACACATTCCAAAATACCACCAATTAAAGAAAGAGCTCTTGGACTTGCAGTCCTCTGGATGTTCGCTGTCAAATTGATCTGCACCAAAGCTTGTACGCGTGGCTTGTGACCACCTTGCGCAAGAGCCACCAAATATAGAGAGGAGAAGAAGATGATTTGATATTGAGGAGGATGACAAGATGTCATGCTAGGTGGAAGCACGACTGATAATGTTAATAAGCCCAATCCCTAAAAAAACGTGAGGGTGAGTCATGGTTTTCCATTTAATTAGATATTATTAATGAGAATGTCTAAATGACACCCTTATAGGTGTATTTAGAACTTCACATATTCATTCAATTTCCTGTGACTCGAGCAAATCAAAATTGGTGAGGATGAATCACGGTTTTCCATTTAATTAGATATAATTAATGAGAATGTCTAATGACATTCTTATAGGTGTGTTTAGAACTTCATACATTCATTTAGTTGTCTCTTGTCTTATTCTCGAAAAGTATTTCACACAGTTACTTAATTAAATGCTATGTTAAAATGATTTTCTAATTTTTTAACATCCTTTTTTACCTCTATATTAAATATTGTATTAATTAACTTTTGAAAATAAAATAAGGGACATAAAAATAAGGCTGCAAATCAAGAGACAATAAGAAAATCCAATAATTAAAAATCAAAGAATCACAAATCTATGATTTGTGGTTGTTAGTCAATGGGAAGACAAGAATTAGAATACATATAAGTGATTATAGACCATAACAATTGTCTAAAGAAAAGACATAAAGAGAAGAATGGTGAAACTCAACAAGTTTTGCTGGACTAGGTTAAAAAAAGTGAATCATCGGTTTCAATTAATCTATTGGGTCCAACTGACTTAAGAGATGTTAGGATGATTCTAATATAATCTAACTGATTTTCGTGTTGTTTTTCTCTTTCTTTCTCTGGGGCTTAGTCCCTTGGGTCATACTGGAGTTGAATGAGAACCATTGAACTTTCACTGAAAGCAAACTTAGGACGTCCAAGTTTATGGCTAGTACCAAGTTTGTTGCTCACCAACTGAGCTATCCCCTTGGGTTGGGCCTAGTGCCTCTTGGTGGTACCTTTGCCTTAAATTATTTTCCTTTATTTTGTTTATTTAGGCTCCAAGGAGAGTTGAAGTCATAATCTTTTTTATCGTGAGGTGTTGATCTTTTCCAATTGAGCAACTCCTTAATTAAGGTTTTTCTTTGATTTTTATTATATTTATTTATTCAGAAAGAAAAAAAAAAAAAGAAAAAGGTCTAGTCGATTTCAGGATGATTTAGGTCAGGATCCATATAGACTAATCTCAGACAATTCAAGTTAGCTGTCAATAGGAAAAAGAAGTCTTAAATAATCCCTAGTTGGAGAAAGAAAAGGTGATTTGGAGTCGATTAAATTTAATATCGCGTCCAATCCTATGGTTGCTTCTGTTTTAATTTATTGAAGTCGTTGTCGCTGTCGTCAAAGGAAACTCTATATCTACATAAAATATGTATGAGCGACAGGGATATGGGACTTCTTCCCATTAAAAAAAAAAAAAGACAATGATAGGGGAGCGATTGAATGGGTAGTCTTTAACAAACATCCCCCCCTTACAAAAATATTGCAGTGTGGCTTCTATGCTTAGATACGGTTGGGTGAAATAACAGTCCCACCCCTCATGAAAAAGGAATCTCATTCCTGTTGATGTTGATACTTCTACCTTCTACTAATGCTTCTATTGTAAGGGTCATGCTACCTTTCAACCAACCTATTTTCATTAAAAAAAAAAAAAAAAAAAAA
>NW_024868308.1:117646-134084 GCF_013358625.1 Macadamia integrifolia | reverse complement strand
AGAATCATGCTTTATTATTTTTTGTAATTTTCTGATCTTCTTTTTTTTTTTAAAAATAAAATCTTGATCATTTTAGCGAAAAAAAGAGTCTTATCCCAACTAATGGGCATGGTTACATGTATATATTTTTCCTGAACCAACTTTATTCAAAGTCATACTAGTTACTAGTCCTAAGTACATGCAGGCATGAACGTGCATAAGGAACAAGGAATTTTCTAGTTCGTTGTAGCACGTTGCAAATCCTCCCTACACACACACACACACACACAAACAATTTTTTATTTTTTTTAAAGGATCATTTGTATTAAAAGAAGATTAAGAGTAAAAAAGAAGAATCTGTACAAACTGGATCCCCAAGAAAACCAGAAACAAAGATAGAGTGAACGGAAAAATTTGGAATCATTTCCCCAAATTTGGCATGGCCATCAGGGGAGGAGATCCACTACTTCACTTGTATACACCTAATTTTGTCCCATCCAAATATTGATGATTTACGGACGAGACAAGGTTATTACACTCTCTTTAGTGAGCAATTGCCAATTCTGGTATAACCCAGTCAACTCAGCCAATTCTGGTTAAAACCAGTGTGACGCACTGAAATCCGGCCTAGGGTTTTTGGACATCAACGGTCCACAAGATTTGTAAGTTATAGGCGATAATGAACCGGAGTAGCATCCACAGAAACATAAGTGCAAGCAGGAGTTAACTAAACTAGTATAATATTAAAATTCAAAGTTCAACTATCTATTTAATTTTTTTTTTTTTTTTTTGCTAAAAGTCAGTAAAAAGGATATATTAAAATAAATATAGAATTACAAGCAAAAGAATGAGAGAAAATGAAAAACCATTGAATTTCCACTCCAACTTCGGCATGGCCATCAGCAGAGAGACAATCCAATCAAAAGGAAAATTCTTATGTAAATCTATAACGTGGTCTCAATTGAGAGTCCCAATAAATATCATACTTAATAAATGATGGAATTGAGTTCCATAATTTTCACTGTCTTGTTTTTGCTGCATGCTTTGCTAACTTATCAGCCATTGCATTTCCTTCACGATAGCAGTGAGTAATATTCCAAGATATTCCTTGCAAATATTGCTTGAAAAATCTCCATTTTTTCCGCAAGATCAATGGAATTCTTTGGTTTTTGATGTAATTGACGACTGCTTGAGAATCACATTCAATCCATAGATATTTGATTCTCATTCACATAGCAGTTTGCAACCCAATAAAGAAGGCAGGAAATTCTGCCATGAAATTGCTTCCCACAGCTTCATATGTTGAAAAACAATGCAAGAGTGTTCCATCACAGTTCCTGAACATGCCTCCAGCTCCCGAGCAGCCCGGATTACCTGGTGAACAACCATCAGTTTTCAACTTGATGTACTATCCAGGAGGAGGAGACCAAATAACTTCAATAATGTTTTTTGGTGTAGCACTAGATATTTTTAATTGAAGTTTCCTGGAAATCATAAGCTTTGAAACCGATTTGATGTAGATCTTCACCGTATACGAAAAATCTTTCAGCTCATCTTCACCGTATAGGAAAAATCTTTCAGTGCACCAATAATAGCCTTTACAACCAAAGAAGCATATCAAGGTGTAGAATCATATCGGCGTTTATTTCTTTCCATCCAAAGATGATAAGGGACCATATGACCGCAGCCAACCACACCTTCCCCAAGCTCACCACCTTGGATTTTCTCCTCCACCATGAAAAAATTTCTTCAATAGATGGAAAGCCACACCATCGTTGATTGAAGAAGCTCATCAATTCGATCCATACTTTTTTTTTTGCAAAATCACAATCTAAGAAAATGTGATTTAGAGATTCTTCATGCTTAGAGCAGAAATGGCAACGAGACACCATTGGAACTCCACACCTAGCAACTTTATCATCAGTTGGCAAACACCTATTGGCTAATCTCTAGCCAAAAATAGAGGTTCTAGGATGCAGCCCCTTAAGCCAAATTAAACTTGACCAATTTTGAGAAGGGGATTTTTCTCGAATGACTTCCCATACAGAAGTAACCGAGAAAGCACCCGATTCAGTTAAAGTCCAAACTTTTTTGTCCTTTGATTCGGTTAAAGGAAGAGGAATGGCTTTAATACTCTCACAAATAGCTCTCAAGTCCGGAGAAGCAACCTGCGGTAAATCCCATATTCCTTCATTAATTAAATTTGAAATGTTTGCTGTCAACCTATCAGGAAGATGACTAACAAGAATGTATAATTACAAGAGAGAGAGAGAGAGAGATGTTGAAATAAATTACGTCTTCAAAGTCTAAACGAAGTGTACATCATCTAAAAATAAAAATCATTTGTCTTCTTCAAATCCATAAGCAATATCCTCCTGTTAATCAACAATATGCTCAACATTCACATCATCTCCATAATAGTCCTCACCAAAGTCCTCCATAAGTCTCTGGAAAAAAATTTAGTAAAGAACCACAACACTAAACATGTTTAAAATCATGATCATACAACCAAAACATGTAAGACATATATAGTATAATATAAAAAGTTTCAAGAAAACAAAAGAACAAGTATACCACACATATTTACATTGCTACATTTATATTGTCGCATAAGTACATATGATGCCCCAAAAGAAATTAAACAACGAATCCATAATATCATCTATGAATGGCAAATGTGTCATAGTACCACATTGCCTCCTCTCAACATATAGAAACTCATAGAAGCTATCTAGTGTCCAACCTCTCAAAGACCAAGTCATACCTCCCGAAGGTCAAGTGATAATTGGTAGATCATGCCGAGGGTAGGTTGCACCATCTAGTAGTCCACAGTTCCACTAATGAAAAGTCCAATGAATCAATCATCACCTCAACATTATAATGCCAATGTTGATAAGGCGAGACAAAAAAATAAAGTCATCCAAGAATGAAAAATATATTTAAATACAAACAAGTTCATAATTCAAGTGTGATCAATACTTTCATTCCACCCTAGCAGTCTCTATGTGAACATGAAATTAGTTATATATATATATATATCACTAAAAATCCAAATTTGTATTAAAAAAATGAAGAGAATACATATAAAAAAAAATTGAATAGCTAAAACCCTCGCCTTCGGCATTGCCATCAGTTGCGGCACTCAATAGCCACCAACAAAACCGATATCGAGGTCGATCTTGAGCATCCCTAACTGCCTCTTATTGAATATGGTATGGAAGATTTGGAGAAGTTTCCGGCAAACCTGATTTAGCTGTTGCTTTAGCAAGGAAATCAACAATGACATTAGCTTCTCTGAAAAAATGCATTAACTTCTATGAGACAACTTGAAGATAGTGATAAATTGCACTCCACTCTTGCGTTGATAAACTACGGAATGATATTAGCCTGCACCGCTGCCACTACTAACTCTGAATCAGTCTTAATCCATAGAACCTCAACTCCACTAATTTTTGCTCACCATATTCCTTTCACTAGCCCTTTGAATTCAGCCATATAATTTGATTTTATTCTGAGGAATATATTAAAAGCGTCAACAATGACTTCCTTGTGGTCTCGAAGAGTATCTGCTGCACCAGCTCGTCTTGGGTTACCCAATGAACAACCATCGACGTTCAATTTTTACCAGCTAACTATGGGAGCGCACCAATGTACTTCAAGGATAGGAATTTTTTCCTTTGAGAGACCTTGCAATCCCAGATTTCTGCAGTAAACTAGATCATTGGAGCATCGAATAGTACCTTTCATATTAAGATTGCATTCATTCAATTCTCTGACAATCACATAAAAAACTTGACCCATGAGCTTGCTCTTATTATCATACCGCCTCCCATTCCTCTCCCTCCAAATGTTGTCCGCTACTATGATGAACCCTGCAGTTCAAGGATCTTTTAACGCTAGAATTAGAGCTTTCTTCTTCCACCAAATCACCAAGTCAAGGATAGAATCTTGTCTACACCAACGAATCCCAAAGCATGCCACAAATCATTTCTAGATCTCCAAAGAATAACTGCAGTCAAGAAAAAGATGATGGAAGGACTCTTCATATATCCCACACAGACTACACTTTGAAGTTAGTAAAACTCCCTTAGCATGAACTTTATCTGTTGGGATTTTCCCATGGACCAGTGATTTCCAACCAAAAATAGTTTGCCGAGGCTGTAGTTGCTTACCCCATATAATTGTCTTCCATAGAATTTTTGGATTTCTCTTTCTGATTTCTTCCCAAGTAGAAAAAGTGGTAAACACCCGAGTGAATGAACAACTCTAGGTGCATCTATCCTCAATGGAATATTGAGGAAGACGATTTGAGGTAGCTAACTCAATGAAGTTTCGGAAAAAAAATTGATCTGACCCTTGGAAATGACCACTGATTATTTAATATGAAATTAGAAACTTTTGTGTTTGCTTCTGTAAAAAAATTATCATCCAAACCAGATTTCACCATTATTGAAAAATCACCTCACCATCTATCTTTCAAAAAATTGATAGATCTACCATTGCTAACAACCCATCTTTCTTTACTTGCCATGAAATTCTGAGACCTCATTATCCTAGGCCAGATAGAAGAAGCTTTGTAGGATTTCTCCATCGTGCCATTACTTGCTATGAACCTAGCTCTGAAGAACCTACTAATAGCTGATGGACTATGCTTGACGTGCCAAACCTATTTACAAAGGAGGACCTTATTTATATCACGAAAAGGAATAGAAAGACCTCCTTCATCTCTAGGCCTACATACCATATCCCAGCTAACTGAGATTGCCTTAGAGGAATCCACATCTCCCGTCCATAAAATATTCCGCATCCATTTTTCAGCTAATGAAATAAGAGAAGCTGGCCACCAGTACACGGAAAAACTATGAACTGGCATGCCCAAAATAACAGACCGAATCAGCTAAGCTCTTCCTGCCATTGACATTGTTTTCCCTTTCCAGCTAGCCAATTGACCCTTCTCAAACTTCTATAGAATACTTCCTCGGCTAAGATAAAAAGGATAGGGGACATAGCATTGCCTTGGTGAAGACCCCTCTCCACCCCAAAAATATCCAATAGGGCCACCATTGAGAAGAATGGATATTTTGGCAGAAGAAAAAATTTGAGAAATCCACTTAATCTAAGTCTCAGAGAATCCAAATTTATGAAGTACTTGAAACAAAAAATCCCATGATAGAGTGTTGAATGCTTTTTGAATGTCGATTTTGACACCCAAGCCACCACCTCTAGATGTTGAGAACATCAGATTTTCTAGTTCAGATGCTATACAAATATTTGGCTGAATCAATTTCCCTTTTTGAAAAGCACCTTGCTATTCCGAGACGAGGCGAGGAAGAAGATGCGACGTTCTTATGGGCAGAATTTTTGATATGATTTTGCAGAAGAAATTCCCCATGCAATGAGGTCTGAATATGTCCAAGGTCTCAGCTGCATAAGCTTTTGGGATCAGCGCTAGGTAGTTGTTATTGACTCCCCTTGGTAAAACACCAGTAATAAAAAACTTCTCATAGCATTGCAAAAGTCATGAGAAAGTATTTCCCGGCAGCTTCTAAAAAAAGAACCTGAGAACCCATCTGGTCCGGGTGTGCTTTCTGGGTCAAGGTCCCAAATTGCCTTTCTGTATTTCTACCTCCCTTGGGATCAGATCAAGAGATAACTAATCAAATTCATCAATTTTTTTTTTTCACTAGAAAATCATTATATTAAAATGGAAGAAAAAGGCGAAGAAATTACAGAGCTACATCAAACTAATAAAATAGAATGAATCAAAAATAACATCGGTTCCCTGACCCCCACCTTCGGCATTGCCATCAGCAGAGGAAAGAGAATCCCACTAATTCATCAATTAATTTAGGAATGAAGTCCATTAATTATGAATGCTCCACTAAAGGCTTTGATTTCTGAAAGTCTTCGAAGTAACTTTCCATGTACTTTGCAATCTTCTCTCGATCCTGAAGAACAGTTCCATCAATTGACTCTAGGCGATGGATAGTGTTCTTAGCTCTCTTTATTTTAGTATAAATGTGAAAGAACTTTGCGTTCCTATCTCCTTCCTTAATCCATCGTAATCTAGATTTTTCAGCCCATAGTTTCTCATGATTTTGCAGAGCATTTAGGTATCTAGTTTTTGCATTAGCCTCTAAGCTAAAAAGAGTATCATCAAGCCCCTTCTCTTCTATTTTCTCTTGAACAGCCACTAGAGCCTCCTTAGCCTTGACAAGTTCAATCTCAAAATTTGGGATTGTTACTCGAGACCAAGCTAGCAGGGTAGGCTTTAACCTCTTAAGCTTTTGTGACAACACAAAAATAGCACTTCTAGAGATCGGATGATCCCAGGAATCTTTTACAATCTGTAAGAAATAGACATACTCCATTCAAAATTTATGAAAGCGAAAAGGGCAATTTGGTGGCCTTAATTGGGACAGCCTAAGAACAGATCATTAACGGGGACTGATCAGAGCACACTCAAGGAAAAACTGTTTGAGAGCAGTCCAGGAATAAATTAAGCCAGCACTCATTACAAAAACTTCTATCCAATACAGCAAGGACATTACTTTTTTGTCGGTTATTTGACCAGGTAAATTTTCTTCCATGAGAGGGAACCTGGAACAATGAGCAAGCCTCCACCATAGCATCAAATTCAGTCACAGAGCCTAAGCTGAAATTTCCAGGGCCTTTCTTTTCATGAGAGGCAAGGGTGACATTGAAATCGCCACACACCATCCATGGCCCTACTTGAGAAGACATCACTGCTAAGTCAAGCCACAAATCCTGACGTTGAGCTCAGAAACTGCTCTCATGAACTGCTGTGATAAAAACTTCTGAGCCTCTCCACCTCATCCTCAAAGAAACCTGCTGTTCTGTAGAAGAAACTACATGTAGCTTTTGCATGTCATTTTTCCACATTATCCATAAATTTGGAATCTTCTGAGCCAGGTTGTCGTCTCTCCACCTAGATTTCTTCAGTGCATCCAACCTCCATCTCCTCCTAGACTCTAGCAAAACTTCACATGGAAGCTTCGCGAGTTCTTCGACGTCCAGCATCTTTTGCCATGGTGAACATGACTTTTTCATGCCAATATTCAAGAGGGAGGTTTGGGAAATGAATCCAAACCATCTTCGTTACAACTGGTTTATCATGAATACTAAAGTCTCATCTCCATTGTTGTAGCCTTATGATCTGGCTTCCAACTTTGATGGAACTCCTTTTCCATATCAAATCATGTCTGACCCTAGTTCAAATTGAAGAAGGAAAAAACCTTTTCCCATTGGAGCAAAGGAAAACCTACCCTTCAAAGACAATGATTCTCTGGTTTCCCTCCGAATATCATCCATGGAGACAAATCTGAAATTTGTTCTCCCAATTAAAGCAAACCGAAACCTCTCTAGGCATTCCTCGTAAGCCTCTTGTGGGATGACGACTGTAGTCAATGAGCCAACTTGAATTGGTTTAGGCAAATCATCAATCTTCGGCAGCCCAACTCCCATGGCTGTAGAGTAGGATATCTTATTTGTGGTAATACCTTCAACCACAATCTCAGAATCCCTAACCGTAGTTGGCACTGCCCCATCAGTAACAGGTTCCACAACCACTTTAGGCTGATTCTCATGGCAGCGAAGAGACTGCCAAAACTCCGTTAAGAGGGATTGGCGTCCTTGGTCAGGCCGATTTCCAGCATCTCTTGCAAACTCCAAATCATTAGACGTTGCTTCTCGTCCCCATCTCCCCTCCTTATTTAGCGTTAAATTTATTGATAATATCCTATGGATATCTCTCCATAAAAGAATTATGACCTATATTTACCATCAACTATTTTACCACCTATCAAATCAGTGTCAGTTTTTCTAAAAGTCATCAAAACAACAACTACAAATAAAAAATCAATGATTAAGAAAATCTTATATCACTCCTCAATCAAGGCCGATAATGTAAAACAAAATTACCACAACAACACATCTCCTACATCAAAACATTAGATTTATGTGAATTAGTGTTTAAAAAAATATTCACAGACAAAAACTCATGTGATATATGAATCATGTAATGCACATAATATATTACTCTATGCAATCATAATAATGTGATATATAATATTAGTAACTAAGATTGTTTAATCAATGCTCCATTTAAAAAATTCTATTATGAACATATAATGGAAATCACGGAACAAAATTCAATTTGTTCCTTCATTCTCTCATTTACATAACATTGAGTTTGTAAAAATCAGATCTTTAATGACAAAACACCATGAAATCCAAGGTTTAGAATAGATATAGTTTTCATAAAAATATATTTTGGATAATACTTATAAGCATAAATAAGTTAGGGTAGAGCTTCCACTCATCTTGATGTCGTTCCAAAAATTTTGCCTCAACCTATTTTGCCTAATGACATAGAAAAATAGAAAATAAATACCTTTGGAATTCCAAATAAGTTGAAATTAGATTCTATCAAAATCTAACTGATATATATATATATATATATAAAGTCTCATCTGAAAATAACATCAAAAAAACATTCTTAGGTTAGCTATCTATCTCCTTCAAAAATAGTCTTTAGACTTAACAGATTCTGTCAAATAAATTTAAAAAATTCATTAAACAACTTTCCTGAACTCAAATCACTTCCAATGCCTTCAGAAATTTATAAGACTCGTAAAAGTTATCATAGTAAAAAAATCATATAAAAAATCAAAGTATATATTCCTCCGCCACTATCCCCATTCTTGAATATAGAAAACTCCTCTGACAGTGATCTATCCAAGTGCATGAATTTTTCAGTGTATCAAATTGACTTTAATAAAAGTTTTAAGAGGTCACATAAACACGTGGTGCATTCCCAATAATTATGTCAGATCATAAAACAATCCTTAATTATATTCAATAATATGAACAATATCATATTACTATTCTATCCAACTCATAAAACACTGTTAACATATCAAAATCTTATTTTCTCTCTCATTAAACTCATAATCTAAATTCCATATATTTAAATAGCGATCTATCCCCTAAGTAGAACATAAAAATTAATAAAATCATGCTAAAATCTCTTACCTTAAAAATCGTTCAAAACCTTGATTTCTTTTCTCCTTTTTCTTTTTCTTCTTCTTCCTTCTCCTCTTTCTTCTCCACAATGCCTTTTTTTCCTTTTAATTTTCTTAAATCGAGGGTGAGCGACAATAGAGACATGTTTTGGCTTCTCTTTCCCCTCCCTAATTCATCTCCAAGCTTATCTCCACCTTTACTACTTCTTCTCCAACTCTCTCTTCCTCTATTCTAGCAACAATTGATCTTCAACTATCACTTTCACTTTTCCTATCTTATTTCACTTACTTTATGCTTAAGATTATCCAAATTTCAAAAGGTAAGTCTCTAACTTTATTAAGAAAGTCTTCATTTGTTAATTATTAATTAACATTAATTAGTTAGTTAAGGTTGTCTATTAATTCGGTCTTATCCTCTGTTAGTTAAAACGGGAATGGCAAAAAAACTTTGTTCGGTACGGGCATGTTTTAAACGGATCAAAACGTGAACGGGACGGTCAAAATGGGGAAAAAAAAAAATAAAAAACGGACGATACGTGTTTTAAACGTTTATATTTAAATAATACGGTGTCAAAAAAAGGGCAATATATAGACATAAATTGGCATAATAATTCTCTAAATACCTAGATAACAATCAAAACAAATAGCCCCGTTTTAAACGTTTCTATTTTAAAACGTTTATATTTTTTAAAATCGGTTTTTTTACTATCAAAAAAACGGGACGGTGTTTAAAATGGCAAAAAAACTTCAAATAGCCCCGTTCCCGTTTTTTACCGACTTTCTGTGAAAAATTCGGCAAACGGCGTTTAAAATGGCAAAAAAACGGGACGGCGTTTTAAACGCGAATAAACTAACAAAGGTCTTATCCACTAGTTAATTTGTTGTCCATGTAGATAATAAGTTAATATATATATATATATCTTATTCTTAATTAAATAATTCAATATTAAGGTTGAAATTAAAATTAAAAAATTAAAAGAAATGTTCAATTTATGCTCCAATGGCAAAATTCTAAATCAGGGTTCAAGGGAAAAAGCCCTAAAGTTATTATATAGCATAGTTACTTATAATGGATGATTTTTAGCACTTACCAAGTACTGATGCACCCTCAATGGTCTGGTATCCCCACTTTAAGTCACCCTGACCCTACAATGGTTAAAAAAAAAAAAAAAAAAAACCCCTGAGTCATATTTCAGGGTATTACATTATGTAAGTGGTCTCCTCTTTGTTTCTTATCACTGGGTTAAAATCTTTTGGAAGATTTAGATAACCTAAAGAATCTTTAAAATTTATGAAACTCTATATAAAGCAAAAACCTCATATATGGGTCAAATCTTATAATCCAAGAAAATCTTTTGACATTATATCTCATAAATGCTCTATGAGCTATAAAACCTTGACAAAGAGATGACTTAAAACATTGTAGTGAAACAGAAAACTAGTTTTTGTTTCAAAGATGGCAAAGCTTTCCCCCTTTTTTTACTTCCTTCTGGCATTCCTTATTGTTATCTCAGGTATATTTCTCAAAAACTTATGCTCAATTCAATTATAGATGCAGCCATGCCATACTTGTATGGTGATTTATATACTTACAATAGCTTTTATATATTGTTTTTAGTTAAGAAGATGGTGCTTGAGGTGGATGCATTGCAAATTTCTGCGAAATAATTATAGGGGACTGCCCAAGCGTGAATGAATGCCAATCCCAGTGAGGGATTTTGTGTTAAAACTGACTATTATTATTGTGTGTGCAAAGTTTGTTGATGGAAAGAATGATACCTTGAAATTGTAGTGCGGTTCAATGTCTTTTTTTTTTTTAATCCCTAATAAAGGAATATGAGGATTGTTAATTTAACTGGTCCTGGTGCCTTCATTGAGAATGTATATGTAATGGTGGGTTGACATATTTCTTTCCTCTTATTTTCTTGCTTCTTTTCCCTTTTTCAACTGCAACAAAGATGGAATTTTATTTCTCATCTAAGAGACATGAATTCGATCTCCCCCCCGCCCCCTTTTTTTTTATTAGGGGAAAAAAAATCAAACCATGTACATCAACTCTAAGAAGTAAGCTAATCAAAAGCAAAGAAGCCCAGCCATTCCTCCAGAGATAATAGATTTATCACCCACCTTTGGCATTGCCATCATAGGGAGTCCAGACTACAACTAGTGAAACCTGAATCTAGGATAAGTTGTGGCGTCTGCTGTAATTTCTTGTAAGATGGGTAAGGGGAAATCTATCATTGTGCTTGCTTTTCCAATTTTTGCTGCCTTCTTGGCAAAATAGTCAGTGACTATTTTCGCCGCTTTAAAGCAGTGTGAGACCTTCCAGGGAATGGATGTTAGAAATGGTTAGATGTACAACCACTTTTGAAGTGCAAATGATGGTATTTGGTCATTGGTTTGGATGGCCGTAACAGCTGCCCTTGAGTCTGACTCTTTCCACAGAGCAGGCACCTGCAACTCCTTAATTTTCAAGACCCCTTCTAGAAGAGCTTCAAACTCCATCTCAAAAAATAGACTTTACTCCCAAATATAAGCTAAAGGCAAGCAACACCTGTCTCGAACGGTTTCTTAGCACACCACTTGCTCCCACATGACCTGGGTTGCCAAGAGAACTTCCGTCCACGTTTAGCTTGATCCAGGGATCCTGTGCCTTGCACCAATACATTTGCAATAGGGTTCACGCATGCTGGGATTCAATTTACAAGTTTAATTTTCTGCAACACATGACATCGACTAGTGTTTTGACCACACCATTGGTGTTCACATTACACAGTTGCACTTCTTTTCTAACCATCTCAGAGATATAAGACAAAATCCTACCTTTGGACTTGTACTTCCTGTTATTCCTTTCCCACCAAATATTTGATGCAATAATCACCAGACCTGTATTCTATGCCTCCCTTTATATTTATTGTTCTTGATTTTCTCTTCCACCATTGGAACAACCCTTCTATAGTCACCTGGATTGCTAAGGATGGGATAAATGCACCTCTAGGACCTGGCAAAGATTTTATCTCCCTTCCAGCACCAACCACTTCAAGCCTCTACACAGGACTTCTTCAGCCAAAATAAGAGCATGGGAGATGTCGGTCACCTTGACAAAGACCCCTCTCGCCCCAAAAAATCCCACTGGTCCACCATTAACCAAAGAATAGAAATCCCTGAGGACAAAAGGATTTAATGAATCCAATTAATCCATTTTGCAGAGAAACCAAACTTAGCTAGCGTAGTGAAAAGAAAATCCCAAGCTAGGGAATCTTACGACTTCTGAACATCAAGCTTGATACCCATTTCACCGCCTCACACAACTGAACTCATCAAATTTGGTAATTTAGAGGCCAGACTAATATTTGTAGATATTATCTTACCCTTTTTGAAATGCACCTTATTCTTCAGAAAACAGTCTAGGAAGAAAAACAGTTAATCTAGAAGCAAGAATCTTAGATTAAATTTTTCAGAAAAAATTACCCATACATATTTGGCGATACTTATCCAAAGAAACGACACCTTCCAATTTTGAAATAATTGTAATAAAACAGTTGTTAACCCCTATTGGCATCCTACTAATCTTGAAAAAATTAATCACTGCTTTTATGAAATCCACCTCCACAATATCTCAACACCTTCTAAAGAAAGCACCGGGATACCATCTGGCCGAAGAGCGCTCTCAGGATCAAGATCCCATACAACCTACTTTATTTCTTCCCTAGAAGGAATAGAATCCAAGACCACATTGTCTCTCTTTGAATGCTCCTCTGGAACACACTCTAGTAACTCCTGATGTGAACAAGTAGGAGGAGCTTCATGAAACTTCATATAGAAATCAGAGATATAAGAAGCAATGCCCTGAAAATTTAACACCCAAGAGCCATCAGCACGCCTTAAAGAACTGATTTGGTTTCTAGCTCTTTGCAATTGCATCCACCTTGGGCACTATCTTCTCAACTAAAAACAATATATAAAAGCTCTCAGAAAGTTAATAAATCACCATATAAGTATGGCATGGCTGCATCTATTATAGAGTTGTTTTTTCTTTTCTATATCCATATAAATTATAAGGTTTTGAGAAATAATATACCTGAGATAACAATAAGGAATGCCAGAAGGATGTAAAAAGAAGGAGAGAGCTTTGCCATCTTTGAAACAAAAACTACAATGTTTTTAGTCACATCTCTTTGACAAGGTTTTTATAGCTTATTGAGCATTTATAAGGTTAACGTCAAAAGAATTTCTTAGATTATAAGATTTTGACCCATTTATGAGGTGGCTAAATTATTTTTTTGCCTCATATAGAGTTACATAAATGTTAAAGGTTCTTTAGATTATTGAAATCTTTCAAAAGATTTTAACCTATTATTAAGAAATTAACGAAGAGGAGGAGACCCCTTACATATTAGTTTCTAATCTCTACCAGATTCTGTGGTAATCTTTGAATAACACGTCGAGCCCTTTTTTTTTTTTTGAAAATCAAGGGCCATAAAAGAATGCATGGAAGTTGTGAGTGTCATAGGCAAGCATGCTTTGGTATACATGTAAAGCATATCCAATGCATGGGAAGCCACTTGGCTATCAAATAGTCACATGGTAGGTGTTTAGGAACTCTTTTTAATTTTTTTATATGCCATCTATTTGCGGCCTCAATTTGAGATGTGGGTAGGGTTTGGTAATGGACTTTCATACTTTACAATTCGATTATGGGATAATATTTCCTACTTGGAGCAGAGGAGAGAGATAGAGAGGGGAGGTGCTAGTACAACCTCCTCTCTGAGGAAGAAACCTGATCCCTTTTCTTATATGTTAACAATCGTAAAATGCATTTGCATTAATTATATAATTCAGTCTTATCCCAACTAAAGGGAATGGTTACATGTATATATTTTTCCCGAACCAACTTTATTCAAAGGAATTTGCTAGTTTGTTATAGCACGTTGCAAATCCTCACTACAAAAAAAAAAAAAAAAAGGGATTATTTCTTTTAAAAAAGAATAAGAGTAAAATGGAAGAAGCTGTACAAACTGAATTCCCAAGAAAACCAGAAACAAAGACAGAGTAAACGGAAAATTTTTGGAATCATTCCGCCTCCTTCAGCATGGCCATCAGGGGAGGAGATCCACTACTTCACCCATAGACCTAATTTTGTCCCCTCCAAATAATGATGATTTATAGATGAGACAAGGTTGTTACACTCTCTTTAGTGAGCAATTGCCAATTCTGGTATAACCCAGTCAACTCAACCAATCCTGGGAAAACCAGTCATGTTAACTCAACCAATTCTGGTTAAAACCAATGTGACACCCCGAAACCCGGCCTATGGTTTTTGGACATCAACGTTCCACATAATCTGTAAGTTCTAGGCAATAATGAACCGGAGTAGCATCCACACAAACATAAGTGCAAGCAAGAGTTTCTTTAACAGGTACTAGGAATTCTCTGGTCAATGTATCAACTTGGAGAAGAGTAAATTATTTGTGGGCTCGGTCTCTCCCCAGAGAAAGAGGGCTATTGCTGAGGATTTAGGGGTTCCCCTTTGAACTTTCCCTACAGGGTACTTTGGGGTGGAGACCTTCAAAGGTAGAGTTAAAAAGGATGTTGTGATGCCCATTATAGACAGCGAGAAGGACCGTCTGGCAGGGTGGAATGGTAAGATGTTATCCTTGGCTGGTAGAGTGGAATTGGTGAGATCAGTGATTATGAGTATTCCAATCCATAGTTTTACTGTGTATTGGTGGCCGTCGGTGATAATTTCGACCCTGGAGAGGTGGATGTGCAACTTTGTTTGGTCGGGAGAGATTGACTCTATGAAAAAAATTGTGGTAAATTGGGATCAATGTTGTAAACCTAAGGATGAAGGGGGGTTAGGTTTGAGAAGATTGAGAGATGTGAATAAAGCTATGCTCTGCAAGACTGCATGGAGAATCAAGCATGAAAATTCCTTGGTTAATAGATTTTTGAGGGCAAGATTCCTCAATAAGCAAGGGCTGCCCAAGAAAGGATACAAATCGTCTTCTCTATGGCCTAGCATTAGAAGAATTTGGAATTATATTTCCTCTAAGGAAAGATGGGTTGTTGGTGATGGCCGATCCATTAAATTTTGGAAGAATATTTGGGTGAGATCTTCTGCGCTGGAAGAAGGCGTGGATCGCATGCTTCTTGATGGGAAGATTAAGATTCCAAATTATGACTATGCTGATCGGTGTGTTTGGAGCCTATCATATGATGGAAAGTTCAGCTCAAAATCTGAGTGGAAGGATATTAGAGAGAAGAAGCCGATTGCCCCTTGGGCTTCTCTAATTTGGTGTAAAAAACGGCAACCTCGGGTCTCGTTTTTAGCATGGAGAGTGATCCATGGAAAGGTTCCCATTGATGATTTGGTGAAAAAGAAAGCAGTGCATCTTGCTTCTAGATGTGTTCTATGTAACGCAGACGAAGAGTCTCTTCAGCATGTATTTTTGACATGTCCTTACTCCATAAAAATCTGGAGTTCCTTATGTGAGTGCTTTAACTTAAGGTGGAATCCTCAGTGTTCTCTTTTGGATCTCGCCCAGTGGTGGAAAAGAAAGATGAAGAATGTGAGCTGTAGGGAGGCTTGGAGTATGAGTTTCAACATTGTGCTGGATCAGCTATGGAGGGAAAGAAATAACAGAATTCATGAGGGTGTTGTGCAGATAGCCAAGTACATTTCGCTTATGATGTTAGAAGATATTAGAAGGGATGACCCTATGACGTAAGGCGAGATTAATACCTGGGCAGATTTGATGTGTTGTAGACGTCTAGGATTGTCTATTCATCCTGCTGGACAAAGAGGCACTTTGGAGGTGTATTGGTGTAAGCCACCTATTAATTGGGTTAAATTAAATTTTGATGGGAGCTCTCTGGGGAATCCTGGCCATATTGGGGTGGGAGGAATCTTTCGTGACCATTTGGGAAGAGTTCTGGGCTCATATAAAAAATTAATGGGAGTGACAGGCGTCTTTGAAGCTGAAGTAGAGGGTCTAATGGAGGGGTTGGTGGAATCAGATTTGAGTGCGGTTGTTTCTCTGATCCAACAAAGGAAGATCCTGTGGTTTGCTCTGAAAAGATGGATATATCTCCAGCCATATCTGAGAAGAATTACTAGCAAAATATCACACAATTATAGAGAAGGAAATTCGGTCACAGATTTCCTGGCAAGAGATGCGGTGAAGAGTAGAGCTTCGGTGGCTGATGTGATGTTCCCGTCTCACATTGGGGATCTTCTTTCTAGAGATATGCAGATGGCAAACCGTATTTCAGATTTTATTAGTGCCCCTCCTTTCTTCCTGTTGATGGCAATGCCGAAGGTGGGAGGATAGGGAAGGTGTGTGGTATTTGTTTTTTTTTGGTTTTTGGTTGGTTGTGTTGCTTTCTCTTTTGATCTTTAATGAAATAATTTT
>NW_024868308.1:114060-117626 GCF_013358625.1 Macadamia integrifolia | reverse complement strand
AAAAAAAAAAAAAAAAAAAAAAAAAGTGCAAGCAAGAGTTAACTAGACGAGTATAATATTAAAATTCAAAGTTCAACTATCTATATAAAATTTCGAACTTAAAATAATGTTGAATTAAATTACGTCTTCAAAGTCTAAATAAAGTCTATATCATCTAAAAATAAAAATCATTTGTCTTCTTCAAATCCATAAGCAATATCCTTTTGCTGATCAACAATAGGTTCAAAATTTACGTCTTTTTCATAATAGTCCTCATTAACATCATCTGTAAGTTATGAGGGTAAGTCTCTGGGAAGAAACTTAGTAAGTAGAACCACTTAACTATATATATTTAAAATCATGATCATACAATAAAAAAACTGAAAGAGATATACAGTATAATATAAAAATTTTCAAGAAAATAAGGAACAAGCATACCACACATACTTACATTGCTACATTTATATCGCCGCATAAGTACATATGATGACCCAAAAGAAATTAAACAACAAATCCATAATCATATTTGAATGGCCAATGTGTTATGATACTACATTGCCTCCATTCAACATATAAAAACTCAGCTATCTAGTGTCTAACCTCCCAAAGACTAAGTCATACCTCCCAAAAGTCAACCTTGAATCCACTGATTTTTGCTCTCGATATTCCTTCCATGAGATAACATCATGAATACAGTATATATTCCACATATAGAGGTATTAAGCTTATGATTTTAAGATATCAGGTTCAGTGAGAGTGAACTCTAATAGAGAAAAATATAGAAAACATGGAAACATTAATTTTCCCAACCCCAACTTCCAAAAGCATCCAATTTCTTCTTGCATATGGATTTATTCATTGATGAAAACCCAACGAGAGCTTCAAAACCCATTTGCTGAATTTCCCAAACCCTTTGTTTGAACTTATCATTTTTAGATGAGAAGCTTGAATCAAGAGAAGTTATACCTTGGAGTAGCAGAGAGGGAGCTTGAATGTTGCGGAGAGAGAACTTGAAGGTTGCAGAGGTCTCAAATCGACTGCTAGAGAAAGGCTTTGCAGTGGCCTTGTGGACAGTTGCAGACTCTAACGATGATAGAGAGAGAGAGAGCTTGTAAGGAAGAGGGCTTTGCAACTGCGTGAACGAGAGAGAGAGAGAGAGAGAGAGAGAGATGAGCATAGATGGTCATTCGGAAAAAATGGGGTAGACGGATGCGAGGGCCGATTGGCAACCAGCAAGCTTCAAAATGGGGGAGGAAGTGCTGTGAAGGTTAGGGCCCTTGTGAAAGGCATATACTTGCTGGAAATTTTCGGGAACGATTTTATTAAAATGACCCATATTGTTCCCTTTTTTTTTTTTTTTAAAAAAACCGTTTCTCATCACAAACGCAACAAACACTTTATTCCCTTTTGTCGTTCCTATAGAATGAAAAAACTCCGAAACGTTATTTTGGAACATTACCAACCGCAGCCATAGTGTTCATAAAAATATATTTTGGATAATACTATAAGCATAAATAAGTTAGGGTAGAGCTTCCAGTCATCTTGATGTTGTTCCCAAAATTCTGCCCAATGACATAGAAAAATAGAAACTAAATACTTTTAGAACTTCAAATAAGTTGAAATTAGATCCTATTGAAACCTAACTCATATAAATAAGTCTCATATGAAAACAACATCAAAAAAACATTCTTAGGTTAAGTATCATTCTCTTTCAAAAACGGTCTTCAGACTGTAATAGATTATGTCTAATAAATTTTAAAAATTCATTAAACCACTTTCCCAAACTCAAATCACTTTCAACACTTTCAGGAATTTATAAAAATCATAAAATTTATCATGATAAAAAAAGCATATAAAAAATCAAAGTATATATTCCTCCGCCACTACCCCCATTCTCAATTATGGAAATCTCCCTGACAGTGACCTATCCGAGTGCATGAATTTTTCAATGTATCAAATTGACTCAAAATTTAATGAAAATTTTAGGAGGTCACATAAACACAGGTATTCACTTTCAATAATTATTTCAAATCATAAAATGATTCTTAACTATATTCAATAATATGAATAATCTTAGATTACTGTTCTGTCAAAACTAGAAAAACTGTTAACATATCAAAATCTTATTTTCTCTCTCATTAAACCCATAATCCAAATTCCATACCTTTAAATAATTTTCTATCCCCCAAGTAGAATATAAAAAGTAATTAAATCATACTAAAATCTCTTACCTTAAAAATTGTTTGAAACCTTGATTTCTTTTTCTTCTTCTTCCTTCTCCTTTTTCTTTTCCACAATGCTTTTTTTTTTCCTCTCTCTTTTTTTCCTTATGATTTTACTAAATAAAGGGTGAGAGACAATAGAGTCACATTTTGGCTTCACTTTTTCCTCTTTAATTCATCTCCAAGTCAATCTCTACCTTTACTACTTTATCTCCAACTCTCTCTCTTCCTCTATTCTAGTCACAATTGATCTTCAACTCTTTCTCTCACTTTTCCTACCTTATCATCTCACTTAATTTATGCTTAAGACTGTCCAAATTTCAGAAGGAAAGTCTCCAAATTTATTAGGAAAGCCTTCATTTGTTAATTATTAATTGACAATAATTAGTTAGTTAAGATTGTTAATTAGTTAGATTTTATCCACTAGTTAGTTAATTGTCCATGTGGATAATAAGTTAATATATATATATATATCCCAAGTTAATTGTCCTATATATATATATATATATATATCTTATTCTTAATTAAATAAGTCAATATTAAGGTTGAAATTAAAATTAGAAAATTAAAGAAAAGTTAAATTATGGTCCAATGGCAGAATGGTAAATCAGGGTTCAAGGGTAAAATGGTGATTCTAGGACAAAAACCCTAAGGTTATTATACAGTGTTGTTACATCTGTTGGATGAGTTTTAACACTTACCAAGTATTGATGTACTCTCAATGGTCTGGTATTCCCATTTTAAGTCACCCTGACCCTACAATGGTCAAAAGACAAAAATACCTCTAAGTCAGATTTCAGGGTATTACATTATGTAAGTGGTCTCCTCTTTGCTTTTTATTTCTAGGTTAAAATCTTTTGGAAGATTTAGATAATCTAAAGAATCTTTAGAATTTATGAAACTCTATATAAGGCAAAAAACCTCATATATGGGTCAAATCTTATAATCCAAGAAAATCTTTTGACATTAAATCTCATAAATGCTTCATGAGCAGACCGCCGCAGAAGTTCCTCCGCCATAACCTGACGGTGGGATCACTGCCGCAGAAGTTCCTCCGCCATAACCTGACGGTGGCATCGTCGGAGGCCGTATTGAGAACGCCGTCGTCGCCCACCACGATTGCATTGATCGGCTCCGGATGGGCTTCAATGGTTTGGACGCATTTCAGGTCTGAGATTCTCCAAACCTTCACGGTCTTGTCCATTGTAGCAGAGTAGAAGAGAGACAGAGGTTACAAAGAGCTGTGATCTGCTCTGCTCTGCTCGGACCTGCTCGGCGGGAGGAAAAGATACAAGAAACGACTTTCTATACTCGGAGAAATCTCCCTCACCCTTCGGACGCCGTGCGAACTTCAGATCTGATCGG
>NW_024868308.1:72009-112749 GCF_013358625.1 Macadamia integrifolia | reverse complement strand
TGGGGACAGCATAAATTTCTGGTCAGATAAATGGTTGGGCGGCAAATCCATCCTAGAGCTAGTTGGCCTGGAGGGAGAGTCGAGTCTTCTCTGCAAGGGAAAGGTCAGTGACTTCATTGATAATTTTAAATGGAAATTGCCAAATGTTATCTCCCCTTTGCTGCATGATATTTTTGAGAAAATTCGAACCATTAAAATTCCATCTTATCCCTGTGAAGATATGTGCCTGTGGAGTCTATCATCTGATGGGATTTTCAATTCTAATTCTGCCTGGGAAGATATTAGGATTCGTTACCCGAAAGTGCCATTTTTCTCTTTGATTTGGGGTAAAAAGATGCAACCCAGGGTGTCTATCTTTGGTTGGAGAATGGTGCACGACAAGCTTCCTACAGATGACGCTATTCAAAAGAGGGGCATAGTCCTTGTCTCTAAATGCAGCTTATGTGGAATGGAGGCTGAGACATCGTCTCATATTTTCCTTCAATGCTCCTACTCCGAAGAAATATGGCTCTCTTTTTGTGGATGCTTCAATGTGCAATGGCAGCCTGCTGGAACCATGGCCGATTTCCTCACATGGTGGAGAAGAAAACAGAAATCAGTTTGCTGCAAAGAGGCATGGATCATGGGGTTACTAACAGTGGCTGATCACATTTGGCGCGAAAGAAATATAAGAAGGCATGATGGCAAGGAACGACCGGCAAGATACCTGAAGCAGATGATTCTAGAGGATATTCAGTTTGCTAAGCCAAGCACTAAAGGTGAAGTCAAGACAATGTCCGATCTCATTTGCTGCAGGAAGCTTGGTATTCCGATTCAGCGATCTCCACCAAAAGCAATCTTAGAGGTTTTCTGGTGTAGACCCGAGGCAAATTGGATTAAATTGAATTTTGATGGAAGCTCAAGGGGGAACCCAGGTCGTGCAGGTGCAGGAGGAATTTTTCGTGATCACAGGGGAGGCGTTCTTGGATCCTACAAAATTTTTATGGGTGTCTCGGGAGTCTTCGAAGCTGAAATCGAAGGCCTAATGGTGGGGCTGATGCGTGCTAGGGAGATGGGCTTTCCACGTCTGTGGGTAGAGACGGATTCTAGTGCTGTTGCAATCTCTATCCAGCAAAATAAAATTCCATGGTTTGCGTTACAGAGATGGATATTCCTCCAGCCATATTTGGAGAGTATAACATGGAAAATAACTCACAACTTCAGAGAAGCGAACTCAATTGCCGACTACCTGGCTAGAGATGCGGCGAAGACAGGGATATCAGCCATAAATGTTGACTTTCCTGCCAACATTAAGGATTTCATCAGAAGAGATGCTGATGGCAGACCAAACTATAGATTTGATTAGTGGGATTCTCTTTCCCCTGCTGATGGCAATGCCGAAGGTGGGGGTCAGGGAATCGATTTTATTTTTGATCCACTCTATTTTCTCAGTTTGATGTAGCTCTGTAATTTCTTCCTTTTTTCTTCCATTTTAATATAATGACCTTCTAGCGAAAAAAAGCTATAAAACCTTGAAAAAGCGATGACTTAAAACATTGTAGTGAAACAGCAAACTAGTTTTTGTTTCAAGGATGGCAAAGCTTTCTCCCTTTTTTTACTTCCTTCTGGCATTCCTTATTGTTATCTCAGGTATATTTCTCAAAACCTTTCAATTATAGATAGATGCAGCCATGCCATACTTATGTGGTGATTTTTATACTTACAATAGCTTTTATATATTGTTTTTAGTTAAGAAGATGGTGCTTGAGGTGGATGCAATTGCAAATTTCTGCGAAATAATTATAGGGGACTGCCCAAGCGTGGATGAATGCAAATCCCAGTGCGCAACCAAATACCCAGGGAGTGTGGCATTTTGTGTTAAAACTGACCATTATTATTGTATGTGCAAAGTTTGTTGATAGAAAGAATGATACCTTGAAGTGGTAATGCGGTTCAATGTCTTTTTTTTTTTTTTTCCCTAAAAAAGTTAATTTAACTGGTCTTTCTGCCTTCATTGAGAATGTATATGTAATGGTGGGCTGACATATTTCTTTCCTCTTATTTTCTTGCTTCTTTCCCCGTTTTCAACTACAATAAAGATGGAATTTTATATCTCATATAAGAGACATGAATTTGAATCCCCTGCCCCCCTTTTTTTATTAAAAGGAGAAAAAAATCAAACCAAGTACATCAACTCTAAGAAATAAGCAAATCAAAAGCAAAGAAGCTCAGCCGTTTCTCTAGAGATAATGGATTGATCACCCCACCTTTGGCATTGCCATCACAGGGAGTCCAGACTAGTTGTGGCGTCTGCTGCAATTTCTTGTAAGATGGGCAAAGGGAAATCTATAATTGTGCTTGCTTTTCCAATTTTTGCTGCCTTCTTGGCTAGGTTGTCAGTGACTATTTTCACCTCTCTAAAGCAGTGTGAGACCTTCCAGGGAATGGATGTTAGAAAAGGTTGGATACAATCACTTTTGAAGTGCAAACGATGGTATTTGGTTATTGGTTTGGATGGCCGTAACAGCTGCCCTTGAGTCCGACTCTTTCCACAAAGCAGGCACCTGCAACTCCTTAATTTTCAAGACCCCTTCTAGAAGAGTTTCAAACTCCGTCTGAAAAAATAGACTTCACTCCCAATTATAAGCTAAAGGCAAGCAACACCTGTCTCGAACGGTTTCTTAGCACACCACCTGCTCCAGCTTGACCTGGGTTGCCAGGAGAACTTCCATCCACGTTTAGCTTGATCCAGGGATCCTGTGGCTTACACCAATACACTTCCCATAGGGTTCTTGCATGCTGGGATTCAATTTCCTAGTTTAGTTTTCTGCAACACATGACATCCACTAGCGGTTTGACCACGCAATTGGTGTTCACATTGCACACTTGCACTTCTTTTTTAACCATCTCAGAGACATAAGACGAACTCCTACCATTGGGCTTGTACTTCCTGTTATTCCTTTCCCACCAAATATTCGATGCAATAATCACCAGACCTGTTTTCCATGCCTCCTTGATATTTATCGTTCTTGATTTTCTCTTGCACCATTCGAACAACCCTTTTATCGTCACCTGGTTGCTAAGGATGGGGTAAACACACCACTACGACCTGATAAATATTTCATCTCCCTTCCTTCACCAGCCGCTTCAAGCCTCTACATAGGTCTTCTTCCACCAAAATAAAGTGCATGGGCGATATCGAGTCACCTTGACAAAGACCCCTCTCACCTCCAAAAAATCCCATTGGGCCATAATGAACCAAAGAATAGAAATCCTTGACGGCAAAAGGATTTGATGAATCCAACCAATTTGTTTTGTAGAGAAACCAAACTTAGCTAGAGTAGCGAAAAGAAAATCCCAAGCTAGGGAATCATATGGCTTTTGAACATCAAGTCTGATACCCATTCCACCTCTCTGCACAACTGAACTTATCAAATTTGCCTTTACCAAAAAAAAAAAAACTTATCAAATTTCCTAATTTAGAGGCCAGACTAAAATTTGCTGTTATTATCATCCATTTTTTAAAAGCACCTTGTTCTTCAGACACCAGTCTAGGAAGAAAAACATTAAATTTGGAAGCAAGAATTTTAAACAAAACTTTTCAGAAAAAAATTATCCATACATATTGGGAAATAGTTATCCAGAGAAATGGCACCTTTCTCTTTTGGAATATGAGTAATAAAACAATTGTTGACCCCTATTGGCATCTTACAGATCATGAAAAAATTAATCATTGCTCTCATGAAATCCACCTCCACAATATCCCAACACCTTCTAAAGAAATCATCGCGATACCAACTGGCCTAGGAGCGTTCTCAGGATCAAGATCCCAGACAACCTGCTTTATTTCTTCCCCAGATGGAATAGAATCCAAGATCACATTGTCTCTCTTCAACAGCTCCTCTGGTACACACCCTGGTAACTCCTGATGTGAACAAGTAGAAGGAGCTTGGTGAAACTTCATATAGAAATCAGAGATATAAGAAGCAATGCCCTAATAATCTAACACCCAGGGCCGTCAGCACACCCCAAAGAACTGATTTGGTTTCTAGCTCGCCTTAGCTTCAAAAAAGTGTGAAATTTCTCTGAATTGCAAACGCCGTTTGTCATCCATTTCAATTTTTCCGTTTCAGACCATAATTTCTCTTGTTTTTGGGCAGCTTTCAAAATAGCAATCTTGACATTTGCTTCTTTTTTGAATAAATCATCTATCATCCCAGTAGATTCTATTAAGTCCTACACCAACTTCAACTCTAAGGTAGCCTTTTCCACTTCTTCATTTAGGTTAGGAAAAGTTGCTCTTGCCCAAAGATTCAAATCTTCCTTAGCCCTCGTCAATTTATGAGACATAATGAAAATCGGGTTTGCCCTAACCAACTTGATCCCAAGCATTCTTCACAACTGAGAGAAAACCATCATCCTTCATCTAGAATCCATAAAAGCGGAAAGGGATGTTGCTTGGTTTTGGGATCCCATCAGACCGAACAAGAATGGGAGCATGATCGGAAGCCGTACAAGGAAGAACATGTTGAGAAGTGTTCTTAAAAATGTCCAACCACTTTTTATTGCAAAAACTGCTATCTAATACTGCAGCCACATGCCCTCTCCTGGGATTGTTCGGCCACATAAATTTTGATCCTTGGGAGGGTGCAGGTAAAAGTAAACAGGCATCCATTGCCTGAAATTCCATTGCAGAGGCTAGATTAAATCTACCAAGTCCCTTCTTTCATGAGACATCAAAGTAGCATTGAAATCACCTAAGACAGACCATGGAATCATGGACAGGGGAAGAGCTTCTATCTTCAACTATGACTCCCATCAAATTGCTTTTAGGCAACTCGCATGGGAAAATGAAAACCAATCTTACCGCCTGACGTACCTTACGATGCATTGGTGATTTTATATATTGTCCGCAAAGAGAATGTGAATAGGCATGCTAACCCCGCAAGGCCAATGGAGAGCACTAATCTTCTTCTCAGCAGAAGTGCAATCAAACCCAACTCAAAACCTCCTCAGCCAGGATAAACTACCTACATAGGCCAGATGGGATCACCTTGGCACAAACTCGTCTCCACACTGAAATACCAAACTGAGATTTTAGTAGAACTAAGCAGCTAATGAATTCATGAAATCCAATTGTCAGAGAATTCAGACTTTATCATAACATGGAAGATAAAATTCTAAGAAATTGTGTCGTATGCCCTCTGGATATCAATTTTAAGAGTTGTACCTCTGCCTTCTGTTTAAGCACTTAGCTTACCTCGTAATGCACAGAAAAAACCAAGGTCTATGAAAAAGGAATCTCTGTGGATGTTATCAAACATCTTATCTAATATATTTTTATTCTCTAATTAAGAAAAAAAAAGTAACATGGCTCTGAATAGAGTTGGTCTGGGAAAAAAAAAATTCATGTAATCAATCCCATTAGTTGGGATAAAGCTGAGTTGTATAATCAATGCAAATGCATTTTATATTTGTTGACGTATATAAGGAAAGGGATACGGTTTCTTTCCTAGGATTAGAGGGTGCACTAGCAACTCCCCTCTCTATCTCTCTCCCTCTGCAACAGGTAGGAAACATTATTCCATAATCAAATTGAGAAGTATGAAAGTCCATTACCAAACCCTACCCACCTCTCAAATTGTGGCCATAAATAGGTGGTGCAAAAGTTAAGACCGGCCCTTACACACCTACCATGTGGATGATTGATGTGACTAACTTGGCCATTAGATAGAAAGAAGACCTAGTATTTGATAGCTAAGTGGTTTCCCATTCATTGGATATGCTTTACATGTATGCATGCTTGCCTATGACCCTCACAACTTCCATGCATTCTTCTGTGGACCTTGATTTTAAGGATTACCACATAAATGCTTAATAAGCTAGTGGCAGACTATCTTACAAACAGGATGCGAAGACTACTATTTCGAGTGACATGATGAATTTTCAGTTTCATATTATGGAGAAATCAGCTAATTATGATATGGCCCATCCAAGATTTAGATTCTGTTAGTCTCTGGTTGATGTCTTTCTGCTAATGGCAAGGCCAAAGGTGAGAAGAGGTTGAATTAATTTAGTTGGAATTTTTTGATATCTTAGTTGCTCTAGTATTTTTTTTCCTGTTTCTTTCTAATAATATTGATCTTTTAGCCAAAAAAAAAAAGAGACAGCTCATGTGATTGGAGAACACCTGTCCCAAAATTTTGGGCTCCACATATTCTGCCAAGTAACAGCCGTTGGTTTTTAAAGATACCACAAAATCTTTAATAATCTAAAAAAATCTTTAACATTTATGAAACTATATATAAGGTAAAAAAAATAATAATCTAAGAAAATCTTGACATAAATCTCATAAATGCTCCATAAGCTATAAAGACCTTGACAAAGATGTGACTGAAAACATTGTAGTGAAACAGCAAACTAGTTTTTGTTTCAAAGATGGCAAAGCTTTCTCCCTCCTTTTACTTCCTTTTGGCGTTCCTTATTGTTATCTCAGGTATATTTCTCAAAACCTTATGCACAATCATTTCCAGAGATATATAGAAACAAAAAGACCTCTAATTTATAGATGCAGTCATGCCATACTTATATGCTGATTTATATATTTGAGAACTTCTTTTTTTTTCTGAGAAGATGGTTTCAAGGTGAATGCAGACACCTGCTACATGTCTACGGGGGACTGCCCAAGTGAGGACATATGCAAAGAACAGTGCGCAACAAAATACCCAGGGAGCGAGGGATTTTGTCAGACAATTATTTATCCCTTTAAACAATGCATGTGCAAAATTTGTTGATGGAATGATACTTTGAATGGTGGTGGGGTTCAATGTCTTTGTCCTAATAAATGAATAAGACCATTGTTAATATTCTGCTCCTTGTGCCTTCATTGTGAATGTATATGTAATGGCGGGTTGACATCTTTCTTTCATTTCTTTTATTACTTTTTTTTTTCCCTTTCAACTGCAACAAAGATGGAATTTTATTTCCATCCATATCCTAAATTTCAGTCCCAAATATATGATGTGTGCTGAATATGCTCCTGTGCAGCCTACCATTGGCCCACTGATCTGATGTTTCTTACGCCGGATCGGCAAGAATCTCTCACCCATGAAACAAATTAAAAAAAAAGACCAAGCACAACCAAATTTAACGTGAAAAACATTAAGGGTAAAGAAAAAAAGATACTGGAGAGTTGTGAGAGGAATCCACTCAAATCGAATGAGGATTACAATGTTTCTCTTCTTTAGTTTATCCCCAAAACTTGAGATTTATAATAAAATTGATGGAAGAGTCAATAACTCAGGAAGAAATGAAAGGTTACCTCACAAGACTCAACAAGATATTGTTACTCCACCTCTAAATTCAAAATAAAAATAACTCCCCTGTCTTGGAGAACCAACAAAAAACATATGCACCAGTTTCAGTTCTCTAGCTTCATCAAAAGTATGAGAGATCGCACAAAAGGGCATCAAGAATGACCCAAATGTGAGATGAAACCTTCTGCTTATGTGGGTTCTCTGGATCTATACCTATTGGTTGTGTGGGCGACCATGGTCTGCTTTCTTATGGGTTTTCCAAAACCCTAAAAGATGATTTTTTTTTTTTTTTTGTTGAATATGGCGGATTGCGTCACAACCATAAAATGATTTCAGTAGAGTGAGACCCTAATGCGCACGAGGGTGGCCTAGGTCCACATATTGACGGAAGAGAAGCCAAAAAAAAAAAGTTTACAGACATGAATCGGTTCTCTCAGGTATTAGGATATTCAAATAAAACACAAAATTAAGGTTTTAGTATTACTATTTCTACAATATGCACAATACCTCCAAAGGAATACAACTCTCTTGAGATGCACATAAAGAGTATATGTATTCTCCAGGAAAAGTATATTAACAGAAAAGAATGATTACAACACAAATCGAACAACAGTAAACCACCAACTTAAACACTTTCTCCACCTTCGGTATTGTCATCAGCAGAGAAAGAAACTAAGATCACACAAAACAAAACAAAAAACAATGAGGTCAACCAGAGGATCAAACAAAAAGAAACCGAGGACTTTTCACCGCATCCCACTCAATATTGTTGCTCAAGAAGCAAGGAGGGGAGACCCACATAGATGATGACCTTGTAGCAGCAGCATGCTTCGCCAAGCAGTCTGCCACCGAATTAACCTCTCTGAAACAATGATTGATGCTCCACTGGGCGTTATTCAGAAACTATGCATCAAATAACCATCTTTGCCTGAAAGACCATGGGATAGACTTCTTCCTAATACACCACACCACCGCCATGGAGTCTCACGCTATCTCGAACCAGTTTAGTTTCATACTCATAGTCACCTTGATTGCTTTGAAGAAACCCTCCATTTACGCCCAAAAGTTGGTAGCAATATGAATAAAGCTTGAGAATCTATGTAAAAACTCTCCCAAATGGTTACGGACAATTCCTCCTGCCCCTGCATATCCAGGATTTTCTAAAGAACAACTATCAACATGAGAAATAATTAATCTTAGTTTGCTCATTTGAACTGAAGTTTTGGAGCAGTGATTTCGTTTTTGTTAATGTGTCTCAAAGGGTGCACTTGGGCCGAGCTTGACTCGATTTATAAAACGCCCGACCAACCCTAGGTTCTATGCTACAAAATTATTAGCATTGGACACTAATTTCTTTAAGAGGATTAATTATATACCTTTTAAACTGCAGTTTTTATAGTTAGTCTCTAAAAATTTACACTAAAAGTTGTCAGACTGCTTTTAAAAGCCATATAGATTGTGGAAATGACACCAAAGTATTAACAATATTAGGTATTGTTGGAATCTGTGATGCATTGATGGATTGATTTCTAAAATTGAAACATTAATGGTATGTAGGTTGTTGCAATTCTTCGATGCTGTTAAGGTAAAGTCTAAAAGGGGTCTAAGAGGGGGCAACACAAACAATTTCAAAGTTGTGAGGTGTAGAGCCTTGATATAAGGAAAGAATATAATGCCTATGTTTGTGGCCACTTGTAACAAACGACTTTCTTGTACCTCCCAAGCTGTAGTCTTGGAGTTATCCTTAATTTCTCATCAGGTCTTTAACTCTGTCCATTGTGAAGGTAATTCATTATCAGGCGAAGCTCCACAAGTGGCTGAGAGCATCTAGGCACACATGTTAAGGAGTTCCCAACCGCTAGATACTCACTGCAATATTGTAACAGCAACAGAGGATGTGAACATGTATTGTTCTTTACTCACACCTCTCACAGAGTTGGATCAGAATTAGTTCCGTTCAATCAGAATCATTCCAAAATCAGTGGAAATTGGCCTAAACCCAAAATTAGGTACAAGATAGGACTGATTCGAATCACCCGATATTTTTCAAGTTAAACATTGTTAGCTCAGTTGTGTAATTTTTTCTTTCTTTCGCTAAATCCAAAGACCTTTTCCTTTCTTTCTTATTGAAAGATTTGTATGCACACCCTCCCTTTACAAACAAACCCCTACTCTCCCTTTCCCTTTCTCTCTCCACCTATCCCTTTCTCATGTCCATGTCTCTCTCTCTCTTGCCATCCATCACTCTCACACATGTCCCTCTCTCTCTCTCTCTTTTTTAGTACGTAAGCATTCCTCCCCCTTTTTCTTCTCTTTTCTTCTTTTTTTCTTGATTTTCTTCTTTGTTTCTTAGCTAACAAATGAGGGAGGTGAGTTAATGGTGAGAGGGTAGGTAGGTCCTACCCAACTTTATCTCACTCTACAATAGGCAAGCCCCCCCCTTTTGTGCAATGAAATAAATATTTTATATATTATATTACTCCCTAGATGTATATGCATGTTGGGCCCAACTAATCCCTTAGCAAACAAGTCATATGTACATGGTCATCTCATCCCAAAAAGTCTTTCATTTTTAACTCTCCTTTGTCTCTTTTCACCTATTTTCAAATCATCCCAACTACTATCTTGTTTGTTCCCATTAATGACATTGATATATATATAATTACATGGTAGGCCCACCTATTTTGATGGACACATTATTACCAGAAAGAAAAGCAACTAAAAGGACCAAATCGGGAATTAAATGGGATAAGATTGAATTTAAAATGGTAGGTGTGGTGGCGTGATGTGTCATGCTAAGAGTAAATTAATGAAACTCTAGATAAGGCAACTAAGAAATTAATGCTCCATGAGCTATATAAGGAACATTATTACAAGTGAAATGTGACTGAAAACATTGTGGTGAAATCGAAAACCTCTAGTTGTTTCAAAGATGGCAAAGCTTTTTACCTTCTTTTATGTCCTTCTCGCATTCCTTATAATTGCCTCAGGTATATTTCTTGAAACCCTAATGCCTGATTCAATTTTGGAAGAACCTAGTGACAAAAAAGCCTCTATGATTTTAGTGACAACAATACAAACCCCAAGGGGGTAGTGGAGTTCACCATGCACCTTTGCCTTAGGAAGCATTTGGTTATGAGTTCGATTCCTCTTACCTCCTTGGAGATACTTGCACGAGGTGTTTAGTACACTTTTAACAATGCTTAATTTTAATATGAAGTAGGATTGGTTTAAAGCTAATGGAAGTTTTCATGTATTGTCTTTAGTTGAGAAGATGGTGTCCAAGGTGGATGCAAGGTGCATCTACAAATTTGCGGGGGAGTGCGTGAGCGAGACTAAATGCCAAGAACTGTGCACAAAGACATACCCTTCCTGCAAGGGATTTTGTGACGGAATAGATCCCCGGAAGCTATGTATTTGCAAATATTGTGATTGATGAATGATACCTTTAAATGAAAGTGGGCCTTATGTCCTCATCTTAGCAATGTAATAAATAAATAAATAAATAAATAAATAAATAAATAAATAAATAAATAAGAGGACTATGTTAATTTGTCTGTTCTTAATTTGTGTCCTCAGTGAGAAATCATGGGTGATGGTGGGCTGACTTCTTTTCTTTCCTTTTTCTCTTTTTCTCAATCGCAACAATATGGAACTATAAGGATAGCATAGTTACATGAATTTAAAGTATGTCTGAAAATTTTGTGTAAATCTCGCAGTTTGGCAACCCATCAATCAAATCCTCATTTTATGGGGCATGCCTGCTTCAGGGCACCGATACAAGAAAGCCCCTGCAATGGGAGGTTGATATCTACAACTCATTCATAGACTTGACCAGTACTAGAAAGATACAAGAAAGCCCCTGGAAGTCATTATAAACCCCTCTTGACACTAGGCCAGGAGACTTACCAATAGAATCATATCTCCTACGGTTCCTTTCCAGCCAAATCTGATGAAGACATACCAGATTTGTTTCAGTCGAGATGAAAGAGAATTTCTTCCCACCAAGAGAAAAGTGTTTGGATGGAGGGGAAACCAAGCCAATTACAATAAAAACCCCAAAGAACCTCCAACCAAACCATCATAGAGTAACAAGAATTCAAAAAATATGAGCCATAGATTCCAAATTTTCGTAACATAAGGAGCATCTAGAAGCCATTGGAACAACACATCCTATTACTTTTTTCATCACTTGGAACTCTTTCATGCACCACTTCCTCTTTCTTTTCTCAAATTTCAATTGTGAAGCTCTTCCGCGACCAAAATCATTGGAGTCCTTCTCTCCTCCTCCTTTCCTCCACTTTCTTTACCTGAATTTGAGAAAATCACAGCCACCCCAATAGTCCATCTCCCTCTTGACTCTCTTCTTTCCTTTCCCTTCTTTTCTTTCCTTTCTTTCTTATCGAAAGATTTGTATGCACACCCTCCCTTTACAAAAAAACCCCTACTCTCCCTTTCCCTTTCTCTCTCCACCTATCCCTTTCTCATGTCCATGTCTCTCTCTCTCTCTCTTAGTACGTGAGCATTCCGCCCCCTTTCTCTTCTCTTATCTTCTTCTTTTTTTGATTTTCTTCTTTGTCTCTTAGCTAACAAATGAGGGAGGTGAGTTAATGGTGAGAGGATAGGTGGGTCCTACCAAACTTTATCTCACTCTTCCTCTCATTTTCTTCTCCACTAACAATATACAAGCCCCCCCCCCTTTTGTGCAATGAAATAAATATTTTATATATTATATTACTCCCTAGATGTATATGCATGTTGGGCCCTACTGATCCCTTAGCAAACAAGTCATACGTACATGGTCATCCCATCCCAAAAAGTCTCTCGTTTTTAACTCCCCTTTGTCCCTTTTCTCCTATTTTCAAACCATCCCAACTACTATCTTGTTTGTTCCCATTAATGACAATGATATATATAATTACATATATCTATCTATATATATACATTACCATCACAAATATGTAAATTGGAAATAGGGACTGGGGTATTACATTCTTCCTCCCTTATAAAAATTTCATCCTCGAAATTTGTACGTACCTCAATTATCAAAAGGATGTGGGTAATTGGACGGCATGTCTTCTTCTCGCTCCCATGATGCCTCTTGAATTATGCGATTCTTCCAAAGCACCTTCACATAAGAGATCGTCCGATTATGAAGTACTTGTCGTTTACTTTCTAAAATCTGTATAGGTACTTCTTCGTAGGACAAATCCGCCTTTAACTATAGAGGTTCATATCCTAGCATGTGGGAAGGGTCTGCTACATACTTCTTGAGCATAGATACGTGAAATACGTTGTGCATACTAGATAAGGCAGGTGGTAATGCAACTTGATAAGCCACTTTCCCAATCCTATCTAGGATTTCAAACGGTCCCACATATCTAGGGCTCAACTTGCCTTTTTTCCCAAACCTCATGACTCCCTTTATAGGAGACACCCTGAGAAATATCATATCTCCCACCTCGAATTCTAGAGTCTTCCTTCTGTTATCTACATAGATTTTCTACCAACTCTGGGCTGTCTTCATCCTCTTCTGAATCAACTCGACCTTATCACAGGTCCTTTGTAAAATCTTTGGTGCTAACAACCTCCTTTCTCCTACCTCATCCCAACATATTGGGGATCTACACTTCCTACCATAGAGAGCCTCATATGGTGCCATGCCAATGGTGGCCTGATAACTGTTGTTATATGCAAACTCTACCAATGGTAGGTGATCACCCCAGTTGCCCTTAAGGTCTATAGTGCAAGCCCTCAACATATCTTCTAAAATTTGAATGGTCCTCTCTGTTTGTCCATTTTTCTATGGATGAAAAGCTGTGCTAAAGTCAAGTTGAGTGCCCATGGCTTTCTGCAAACTTTGCCAAAAACGTGAAGTGAACCTAGGATCTCTGTCTGACACTATAGTAACTGGTACTTCATGTAACCTGACTATCTCATCTATATACAACTGGGTCAATTTGTCTAATGAATAATTCATCTTAATAGGTAGAAAATGAGCTGACTTGGTCAGCCTATCAATAATGACCCACTGCTGCAAGCTCGAGATTATGTGTAGGATAGTTCCACTCATACGGCTTCAACTGCTGAGAGGCATAAGCTACTACCTTCTCGTGTTGGATGAGTACACAACCAAGTCTTTTCCTGGAAGCATCATGGTAGATCACTAACCCTTCTGAACTCCAAGGTAAGGTCAATATCGGTGCACTAGTCAGCTTCCGTTTACATTCCTTGAAGCTCTCTTTACATTCCTCAGTCCAATTGAACCGAACACTCTTCCTTGTTAGCTTAGATAAGGGAAGAGCAATGCTAGAGAATCCCTCCACAAATCTTCTATAGTATCTGGCCAGTCCTAGAAAACTCCGGACGTCTGTAACACTGGTTGGTCTAGCCCAATTCATCACAACCTCAATTTTATTGGGATCGACTGAAATGCCATCTTCAGATATCACGTGGCCTAAAAATTTCACCAGGTCTGACCAGAAATCACATTTACTGAGCTTGGTGAACAATTGGTGCTCCCTCAATCTTTGAAGCACTATCCTCAGATGTTCCTCATGTTCCTCCTCACTCTTGGAGTAAACCAAGATGTCATCAATGACACTAAAACGAACCGATCTAGGAACTCATGGAAGACTCGGTTTATTATGTCCATAAATGCTGCTGGTGCATTGGTTAATCTGAATGACATAACTAAGAACTCATAGTGTCCATATCGGGTTCTGAAAGCAGTCTTGGGGATATCCTCTTTCCTAATCTTCGACTGATGATACCCTGACCTAAGGTCAATCTTGGAAAAGACCTTTGCCCCTTGCAACTAGTTAAACATGTCATCTATCCTTGGCAACGGATACTTGTTTTTTATGGTGACCTTGTTCAACTCTCTAGTCAATGCATAATCTCATTGACCCAATCTTTATTTTTAACAAATAATACATGTGCTCCCCAAGGGGATGAACTAGGTCTAATAAACCCCTTGTTCAAAAGTTCCTGTAGCTGCTTCTTTAACTCCTTCAATTCTGTAGGTGCCATTCTGTATGGTGCCTTAGAGATTGGGGTTGTGCTCGACACTAGCTCAATACAAAACTCTATCTCTTTGTCAGGTGGTAAGACAACTAGGTCATCAGGAAACACGTTTGGAAAATCTCTACCAACCTCTATGTCTACCAAAGCAGGTCCTTGTACCCTTGTATCTACAATGTTGGCAAGGTAGCCTTGGCATCCCAAGTGGATCAATTGCCTAGCCTGGATGGCTAATATTAATGGGAGTGATGATACACCCAACTTAACTCTGGAATACTTGAACTCTTCCTCATCTTTTGGTCTGAAAACCACTTCTTTCTCAAAACAGTGAATACAGGCATGGTAGGTGGTCAACCAATCCATAACCAAAATCACATCAAAATCTTTCATCTTTAGTAGTACCAGATTTGTTGCTAGCTTTCTACCCTCAATTTGTATAATACAAGTCTCATACACTGTATCCGTTAATATCATAGTTCTTGATGGAGTGGTTACACACATCTGGTGATTCATGATTGTGGGGAATACACATATTCTTGTAGAAAAAGAGTGCAAGATGAATGGATGTGTGGACCCCAAGTCAAATAATGTATATGCAAACTGCTATGCAATCCTTAACATACCTGACATGCATCATAATAATTTTCGTATTGTAAGTTTAATCTATATGAGATTGTACTAACACAATCATATTAACACAAGGGCACAATGATTTATAATTTAGTGTAGGGGTACCTGACACCACTGATGGTGAAGTCTCTGCATCCTTTGCAGTCATGAAAAAGACCCTACCTTAAGCTCTGGGCTTCTGGTCACTGTGGGTACTATGAACACTATGCGATCCTTGTCCTGTCTATTTGGTCTGCTGCATTTCCTTGCCCTGGAAAGTCTGGCAATCCTGGGGTGGCTAGTAGAATTGGTTGGACTGGCGCTGCTGTCCACCTTGATTGCCGTGATTCATACCATCTCTAGCCATATGCCCAGGCAATCCACATCTAAAACAAACATTAACCCCAAGTAAGCATTGACCTCAGTGTGACCTCGGTGTGACTTTCCACACTTGGGACAAACAACCATAGAAGCTTGTTGGTCATCTCTAGATCTCTGTTGTTTTTGGGAAGGAGTAGATCGAGCATCAAATGGAGCTTGTGGACATTTCCCATGACTTCTATCCTCAATAGAAGGTGGTCATGTATCACACCCAGCAAACATCCTAGCCCATTCGAGCACATCTTTGCAGGTAGGTAATGTCAAAATGATAATGCTAGCCTGGATGTGGGGACTCAACCCCCCCTCAAACTGTTGAGCCTTACGTTCGTCTGTATCCACGACATGAGAGCAAATATCGAAAGCTCATGAAATTTCTGAACATACTCAGATAATGGGTTAGAACCTTGCTTCAACTGAAGAAGCTCACATTCCTTCTTCTGTTGCAAATCAATTGGAAAGTACTGGTCCAAAAAGGCACTTATGAATCTAGCCCAAGTCAATGGTTGTGGACCTTCCTCAAGAGTATGGTGGGTAGAATTCCACCAATATGCTGCCTCACCCCTCAACATAAAGGTAGCATAAGCCACCTTCTGTAGGTCTGTGATATCAAGTAGCTCAAATATCATCTCCACTTCCTTTATCCAAGTCAGAGGTAGAAGGGGATCTAATCCAATGCCCATAAACTCCAAGGATCCTAATCTTTTGAACTACTCCAACATTCTAGTCATCTCTATTCCCTGAGTATACTGGGCATAACGGTCACTTGCTATTGAAGTTGACTGTTCATAGATAACGTTGACTAAAGTACCACCAATCGCATTCATAACATCGTGTTGTGCCCATGCCGCCACAGCCGGTGGCGGTGGCAAAACATCACCCTCTGGATGGTGCTGATGGTGCCGGGGATGTAAATGAGGTGGGCCATTCTCACCTGGTGCCACATACATGCCTTGGTGTTGATGAGCTGATACTTCTCCACCATGTGCTATACTAGTAGCTTGTTGTGCTGCCCCAGGGTCTACACCAGGAGCATCTTGAACTGGGATAGTCCGACGTGCTCCTTCTCTCCTTCTAGGTGACATTTTACTGGCAAACACAACAAGAAGAACTTATTAGCTAGCTGGCAACATAACTTTGACAATCTCTTGATTGTAAACTATATCTATCAAACTTGAACAATAATCATATACTAATTTGTCTCATTACCAGTTCTACAAGATTGATAACTCTTTGTTATACTTCACATTTAAAATCCTCAAGTGAAATATGTCTTCTATAACTTATATTTTGTTTTACTCCATAGATAATGATGAATTAAATGACCTAGGTCTAAACTTCCCAAATCCAGGTAAGATATGGGTGCGGGCCCTCGCGGGCCACCATTAAATAACGGCATAATCTTACAATTCTCTAATCCAAACACATATACGCAAGGGAAACTATCTGAAAACATATCAAAATTTCTACAGAAGAAGCTAAGTCATCGTACTTATAACTTCATCACACATTGGCAGTCTTAATATATCTATACCTATCAAATACATGAAACGTACTGTAATCCATTGTCAAGTTATTACAACTTTCTTTCAAAAAGTCTAGTAAAGTCTGGAATAGTTATATCTTCAGATTATTCCCTGGAGGAAGGAAAATCAGCACCTCTATCACCAAATACACTGTGCACAATGATATGGCACATGTTCTAGCTCAGTAAAATAGTTATATATCATGGGGTAAGCTCAACTAGCTCAGTGAGAAAAACACAATCATATCATGAAGTAAAACATTCATGACTGAAGAAATATCATACAAATCACGTGCTACTTTTGTCAATGGATAAATTTGAGAATATAATATATCTGATCATACATATACTGACATGCATGATGTAAAAAATCAAACAATTATCAAACTCAATATTATCCTTTTTCCTCTTTTACCTATATTTTCTTTCTTACTTTTTCTCTTATTCTTTTACCTTTACTTTCTTACTTTTGGGTAGGATGTTTTCCCACAACGCCTTGCCCTTGTCTTGCTCTTGAGCTCAAAGGATCTGGGTCGTATCTTGAGAATTCATCCCACATGCTCCTCTCTCAATGCCTCGCCCTTTTAATGCTCTTTAACTCAAAGGATCTGGGTCGTGTCTTGAGAGTATATCTTTAATATTTTCTTTTATTTTCTATTTTTTGTTGTATTGCTTACCAACTTCGGCATCTAGTTGTTACTGTCAATTTCAACATTTGGGTGGAATAGGATATTGATGGAGCCCTTATTGGTCCTCCCCTGACTATCCCATACCAGCAGGGTGGGAATTAAAAGACCCCATTATCCTTCCCAGTTCCTCTATTGGAAAGGACTTTGACAACTTTTAGCTTCGGTCCATTTTATGCCTTAATTTTATCTTATGTCTATCATGTCTCACATTATAAAAAAAAAATCATGAAAACCACTTTCTGCTAACGTTCTCTGGCAATTGTATCACCTACATAAGAATTTATTACTTCAAACTTAATGACTCAAGTATGTAATCACTCCTAAACTTAAGCTTTCAGTTTGTTATATATGCTACCGACTGCCGGACTTGATCCTTTTACTTTAAACTCACCATCCAACCAAATCATATATGTAGGCTTTTACATAGGTTTCTTAATCTCCGATTGATGTGGGAGCATTTCTAAATGGCCTAACGAACCGAACTAGGTCCACAAGACTATGCCAAACGACTAAAGCTGAAAATAGTAATTGCAGCCCTCTGTTTTTGGGTAACATTCGTGTCAAGCCTGAACCAATTCCGAAGGAACTAGTATCCGTGCCCTATATGGATAGAAAGGTCTATGAGTCTATTTTCTTATAAAAAATACGGAGTCTATTTTCTTATAAAAAATACGGAATGTCATTTACTATTTTATAAACAAAGTTATAACCGTTTTGGTAATTGCATCTGGGCTAACTGCGTACTCTTGGAATTCAAGAATTCCTCTAATGATCGAACTTTCATATTACACAGTAGTCCATGGTACGTAATCGACTCTTAATAGTACTTTAATAAAAAAATATTGACTAAGATAGTGGGTAGTTAACTTATTACATCATGGTCCACTATGTTCTCTAATGATTATGACAAATCCATACTAGTAGTCTTAGTAGGACTTTAGTAGGGCCATGTTACACAATCATTTCATATATATGTAGCCATAAACTTCCCCTTTCCTTTGTTTCATTTTCTTTACTCTTTACCATTGGAGCTGATCTCTTAGAAGACTTCCAATATAATCAAATCAGCTTTAGTGTCCTAGGTTCTATGTATATTTCAATTTCCTTAAAGTAGGTTCCTCTTTTGAACTTATTCAAACAATGCCCTTTTAAAATTTAAATAACAGTGGGATTCCAACTATAGTTGCGTCACATCTTTTTCATAATTATACTAAACAAAGTTGATTTAAAAATACCAAAATAGGGGAGGAGAAGCTAAGACCTCAGCTGGACAGTAGCAAGCCGTGAGGTTGGGCTGCAACCTGGCCTTGGCAGCAGCTCCCTCTCCCAGCTTACTTCTCTCTCTCCTTTTCTTTCTTTTAAAACTCATGTAACCATGGAAGAACTAAGGTTTGAAAAGCTAAAAACCTCACCTCCACTTCTTCTTTTCTCCAATTTTAATTGTGAAGCAACTGAAAGATGCTTTCTCCAAGCTTTTTTGCCACTTCCCATGCATAAACTTTGGGGAGGACAAAAGCAAACGGTTTTAGTTCCTTTTAGCAAAACAATAGCAGAACAATCGATGGTACCATGTTCAAAACTGTGCCTTTTTCTTCAATTTTTGTGTTTATATTGATTTTAGTTGTCCGTTATACAGATTACCAAGTCTTTTGTCCTTCCACAATTTCTCTGCAATTGCTGTGCTTAGAGGGGATTTTAATAAGATCAGATGCCAAGATCGAGGCCTGCTAGAATTGGATTGCAGTTTATGTGTGATTTGTTAATGGTTCACAGGGGATCAGAGTTGCCTCAGAGGCAATCTCCCAGAGGTCCACTTTCAGTAAGAGCTTCGAGCTCTGATTCTAATTCCCATCACAATCATCATCGTCGACCTATTGCTGATCGGAGCCCAAAGTTGGGAGTTTCAGAATATGGAAAACCTAAAAGGCCAAACTCCACTCATTCTCACTCCAGTATCAAGAATATAGAAAAACAAAAAAGGCAAAATCCACTCATTCTCACTCCAGCATCAAGAAAAAAAAAAATAAAATAAAATAGAAAACCCCACTCACTCGCACTCCAGCATCAAGAAAATAAAAAGATGGAAAGCGAACTCCACTCACTCACACCATAGTTAATTCAAAGTAAACAGAAAAAAGAAGTCATTCTCATCCAAGGCATGAGTTAGGTGTACAAAGCAAAGCCTCTACTATGGAAATCGATTGAAAAAATGAGAGCGGATCAGGTCTTTCTACGAGATCTATTCTTGTTCGGAGCTGATTCACACAGATGGAATCCATCCAAAGAGAAAACCGATGGATGGATTCCACTTGTGTGAATCAGACTGTACGAAAATAGTTCTAGAAAGAGAACTTGATCTATACAATTGGCTCAGTTGAGTAATTTTTTCATTCTTTCGTTACATTATTTGTCAATGTATGTGCAATCGTATCTGGACTGATACAACTGATCTCGTGGCCGATCCCAAAAAATATACAATCTTTTATTGTTTTTGCCCAATCTAAAACTGAATCACCCGATATTTTGTTTCCAAAATCACTTTTTTACTGCTCATAAGGAATAAAATCCTGAATCTAAATCATGTTTAAGGTTCATTATTCCCAAAAACTTGTTGTACTTTTTTTTTTTTGGGTAGAAACTTGTTATACTTTTCAGGTTCTAGAACAAGAGACAAACCTGCAAAGAGCTTTTTGAGATCTTCACGACCGGATCGAGATTGTAAGACTAGTGCAACCACATAAGTAGGATCTGAGTATAAAGAAAGTAACTCCATTAACCAAGATAAAACCCAGATGATCAAGAGAATGGAAAGAAAAGTTCTTAAAACATGGAATAGAAATAAATAGACAACCTTTCGGGGAGGCAGCAACAGAATAAAGTGATCCAGTGAGAGCAGCTGTAATTACAGCAGAAAATGCTTGAACAAATGGCACAAATGGAGGAAGCACACCAGCCTACACAAAACTCAGGTGATAAAAATCAAAACATAATATAGTAGCAGCTACAGTTACAACAGTAACAACAATGATGATAACAGGAATAAGCCCATACCAGAGCTGTAGGAAGTTGGACGTAATGTTTCAAGCAATTCTAATTGTTGCTGCTATGTAAAAATTTTGAAGGTAATTTGCGATACATATACTCCAGCAGGAGAGCCTATCCCAACAAACAAAAGATATAGGGCTGCTCAAATCTTCAGTAACCTAAGGGTCATTTCTGAAGTACCATGGTAAGTTCGCTCTGACCTTGGACTTGCATATGCAAAAGAACCTGCATGCCTTGTCCGACAGCATTATCAAATTTCACTCTCTCTCTCTCTCTCTCTCTCTCTCTCTTTGAGAATGTTACAATCTGGTTGAAAAGCTTGTCCTCTTGTTTGTTTTCCCCCTCCTATTATCGGCCCAAGCGGCTCAAGTCTATACAGGTTCTAGGATGAGATACTCTGGCCCTAAAGATGGGTTAGGATTGAATTTTTTCTACGATCAAGGCCATATCAGGTTTGAGGCCTCGGCTGAATCCAGTATTGTTTGGATCCATATTTTCTGCAGCCACTGCAATGTTGAAGTGAGGATTAAGTGGCTGAGAGCATCTAGGCACACATGTTAAGGAGTTCCTAACCGCTGGATACTCACTGCAATATTGGAACAGTAACAGAGGATGTGAACATGTATTGTTCTTTACGCACACCCCTCACAGAGTTGGATCAGAATCAGTTCCGTTCAATCAGAATCATTCCAAAATCAATGGAAATTGGCCTAAACCCAAAATTAAGTACAAGATTGGACTGATTCGAATCACCCGATATTTTTTCAAGCTAAACATTGTTAGCTCAGTTGTGTAATTTTTTCTTTCTTTCTTTAAATACAAAGACCTTTTCCTTTCTTTCTTATCGAAAGATTTGTATGCACACCCTCCCTCTCTCTCTCTCTCTCTCTCTCACACACTCACTCAGTACATGAGCATTCCTCCCCCTTTTTCTTCTCTTATCTTCTTCTTTTCTTGATTTTCTTCTTTGTCTCTTAGCTAACAAATGAGGGAGGTGAATTAATGGTAAGAGGATAGGTAGGCCCCACCCAACTTTATCTCACTCTACCATAGACAAGCCCCCCCTTTTGTGCAATGAAATAAATATTTTATATATTATATTACTATATGCATGTTGAGCCCAACTGATCCCTTAGCAAACAAGTCCTACGTACATGGTCATCCCATCCCAACCATTGTTACGTACATGGTCATCTTATTTGGACTCATTTTTTTCTAGACAGCGGGACTGCCGTCCTGCCTGTCTAGATGCTGCACCAATACTCCCTGGATTAAACTGCGACGGAATACAAGACATCATACACCAACATATAATTACATAGAAAACTATATATATATATATATATATTACCATCACAAACATGTAAATTGGAAATAGGGAGTGGGGCATTACAAGATCCAATCCTTACAATTTTGTGAATAAGAGTTTAAATTCAAAATTTAAACTTTCACGTTCAAATCTAGTCAACATGGTAGGCCACCTATTTTGATGAACACGTTATTACCAATAAGAAAAGAAATTAAAGGGATTAGATGGGGAATTAAAATTGGATAAGATTGAATTTAAAATAGTAGGTGAGGTGGCATGATGTGTCATGCTAAGAGTAACATTAATGAAATTCTATACAAGGCAACTAAGAAATTAATGCTCCATGAGCTATATAAGGACCATCATTACAAGAGAAATGTGACTGAAAACATTGTGGTGAAATCAAAAACCTCTAGTTGTTTCATAGATGGCAAAGCTTTCTACCTTCTTTTATGTCCTTCTCGCGTTCCTTATAATTGCCTCAGGTATATTTCTTGAAACCCTAATGCTTGATTCAATTTTGGAAGTGCCTAGAGACAAAACAACATCTATGATTTTAGTGACAGCAATACAAACCCTAAGGGGGTAGTGGAGTTCACAATGCACCTTTGCCTCAGAAAGCATTTGGTTCTGAGTTCGATTCCTCTTACCTCTCTGGAGATACTTGCACGAGGTGTTTAGTACACTTTTAACAATGCTTAATTTTAATATGAAGTATGATTGGTTTAAAGCTAATGGAAGTTTTTATGTATTGTATTCAGTTGATAAGATGGTGTCCAAGGTGGATGCAAGGTGCATCTACAAATTTGCGGGGGAGTGCGTGAGAGAGACTAGATGCCAAGAATTGTGCGCAAAGACATACCCTTCCTACAAAGGATTTTGTGACGGAATAGATCCCATGAAGCAATGTTTTTGCAAACATTGTGATTGATGAATGATACCTTTGAATGAAAGTGGGCCTTATGTCCTCATCTTAATAATGTAATAAATAAATAAATAAATAAATAAAAGGACTATGTTAATTTGATTGTTCTTAATTTGTGTCTTCAGTGAGAAATCATGGGTGATGGTGGGCTGACTTCTTTTCCTTCTGATTTCTCTTTTTCTCTTTTTCTCAATTGCAACAATATGGAACTATAAGGATAGCATAGTTACATGAATTTAAAGTTTGTCTGAAAATTTTGTGCAAATCTCGCAGTTTGGCAACCCATCAATCGAATCCTCATTCTATGGGGCATGCCTGCTTCAGGGCATAGATACAAGAAAGCCCCTGCAATGGGAGGTTGATATCTACAACTCCTTCATAGAATTGACCGGTAATGGAAAGATACAGGAAAGGCCCTGGAAGCAAATTCAAATAGTATGGTTGAACAACATCTCCCTTTCACGGACAGGCCCATGAATGGGAAGCAAGCCACAATAACAGCGCCACTAGAGAACAAACACTAATCTCAAGGGGAAAACTCCTCTCGTTCATCTCAGATCTGTCTCTGAGCCGATCTCGTTCATCTCAGATCTTCTCAGAGCCGATCTCTCTCGTCGTTCATCTCAGAGCCGATCTCTCTTGTCGTTCATCTCAGAGCCGATCTCTCTCGTCGTTCATCTCAGAGCCGATATCGTTCATCTCAGATCTGTCTCAGAGTTGCCGGCGGGTTGAAGGGAGATTTCTGGAGCTAGTCGTACTGAAGCCTCCGTCTTCTTTCCTATTCCTCCTGGATCTCAACAACTGGAATTTTGTAGAGTATTTGAAGAAATTTAAGTCTCTGGTGCAGGTTCGGTTGTTCCAGCAGTCAGGAAGAAGAGAAGAAGAAGAAGAAGAAGAAGAAGAAGAAGAAGAAGAAGAAGAAGAAGTGCAGATCTGAGCAGATCCGAGAAGATCCGAGCAGATCTGAAAACTCTTCTCCACTGAATTTCAGCTTCACCAAACTCCGATCAGATCCAACACACCGAACTCTGAAGAACTGATTTCTCTGTCCAGCCCTTGCTGATTTCTTTGGATCTGAAGATTTCCGATCAGTCCAGCCTCTCTTTCTGTCTTCGTCAGGTCACTGGACCATGCTTTCTGGAGGAGAGAGAGTGTCTGGTGATTCAGGGGAGAATGGAGCTATGGCGGTGGAGGATGACGATGGTGGAGCTCGGGAGTCTCTGGATCGTGGTCCAGATGGTCCTCCACAGGATGAAAGGCACAAGGATGCAGGCCAACGACGTACATATGCAAAAGCCTTGGGTTTTTCGTCCTGGCCTGCCATCGACACTCTTCCAGAGCCGATTCAGGTAGGTAGTAAAAGACGAGTAATGATCCCGCAGAGAGACTATGAATTGAAGAGACAAAATTTTCGTTTTGCCTTAATCGGTAGGGTTAACTTCCGATTGATCTCTTTGGATGGTTTGAGAGCGGAGGCTCGGGAAAAATGGAATCTCAGTCAAGGGGTGCTTATGCATCCATTGGGAAAAGGTTATGTAATTTTTCAATTTCAGTGCGAGGGCGACAAGGCAGCGGTGTGGCGAAGGTCTCCCTTTAGGATTGGTGATCAGGTCATTCGATTTCAACATTGGAAACCTGATTTTAATATTCACGAGAAGCAACTTCTCACAAAGCTTGTATGGATACGGTTTCCTGATCTCCCGCTTGAATACTGGCACGAAAATGTGTTATTGTCTATAGCAAAGGCAGTAGGGCGCCCTGTGTCCCTAGACAGACGAACAAGACAAGGCATTCTTGGCTTCTTTGCGAGAGTGCTGGTGGAGGTTGATATCTCTGACTTGGCAGAGAGGGTGGAGGAAGTACAGGTGGAAAGATTAGAACCAGGTACATCTCAGGTGTATGGTTTCTGTCAAAAGGTGGTGTATGAAGATAATGTGGAGCGTTGTGGATACTGTAAACGAGTCGGACATTTGATTTCCAAGTGTAGGCTGAAAAGATTGGATGATGAAAAGCAATGTGCGGCTGATAAATTAGCAAAGGTTCCAGGGGCGGTATATGTTGAAGATGGAGTCAACTCAGGTGGGAGTAACTCGGTGAGAGAGTCTCTTTCTAGGGGAAGATCTTTGCCACATCAGCAGAATAATTTTGATCCTATTCATGATCAAATCTCTCCAAATTCAAATTCGTCTAAGGCTGGGGGAGATATTCAAATATTTTTAAATCCTTCCACCAACGGAGATGAAAATTATGGAACTAAGGAAGGCTTTGTGTCAGGGACGGTTATAGAATTAGAGTCTGATTCTAATCCTATAAATAAGGAAGGAGAGATTTCTAATATTCTACCTAAGGAAGGAGAGGTATTTCGAATGGATGAGGGATCGGATGTTGACTCTGATCCAAACCCAACTGAGAACCCGCTCCATGGAGTTCCTGGTGATCCGCCAGTGGATCCATTGGGGGGGAACGAACCCAGAATGGGGCTTACTCCTGTGGGCGAGGTTACTGTTCAGGAGGGGAGGTATCCTTCTCGTTATAGAAGGCTCGGTGGGGGTCAAGGACCTGGACGTGGTGTTGCCATGGCCAGTGCTATGCAACCAGTTGTTGAAGACCCTGGTGAGGATCATGTGGTTTCTTCTTTGCCCAGGGTGGAATGTTCAAGCGGAACAGTCTCTATTGTGCATTCAGAAATTATAAGAATGGATACGGTGGCAGTGGCTCGGGAGAAGGAGGCCGGAGGTATGCTTGAGGGTGGAAAGCAAAGAAAGAAAACAGGTAGTCAGGCTAAAAAGTCTGATAAAAATCAATTCTCTAAGAAGTAATTCATGAAGATTCTGTATTGGAACATTCGGGGTGTTAGGAAGGCAGCAGGGTTGTGCGCTTTACGTCTACTGGTGAAGGAGCATGCCCCGGATGTGTTATGCTTGGCTGAACCCATGGTTCAGGTATGTAGTTTTCCTGTTATTTTCTTTAGTCGGTTGGGGTATGCTGTGGATTTCATTCATAATTTTCGGGATGACAAAGTCCCAAATTTATGGATTATATGGAAGGTGGGGGTTTCGAGACCAGTTGTTGCAGGTATGTCTGATCAATATATATCAGTCATCTTTGATTGGCCAGGTAGCAAAGTGGGTATGTCTTTTGTACATGCAAGTTCTTTTAAAATTATGCGTAGGCAATTGTGGTTAGATTTGGAGTTGTCGATATCAGCTTTGGTTCCGTGGTCTGTGATGGGGGATTTCAATGCAACCCTATTCTCGCATGAGAAAAGAGGTCCTGGTAAGTTTAATCTTGGATCAGCTGCTGAATTCCAGGCAATGGTTGATGCGTGTGAATTGCTTTCTATCCCTTCTCAGGGAAAGAAATTCACTTGGACTAATAATCGTCGAAGGGGTCATGCAGTTGCAGTGTTGGATCGGAGTTTTTGTAATGGGAAGTGGATAGATGTGTTTAGAAATGTGAAGCAGCGTGTTTTGTTGTCTTCGGTATCAGATCATGCCCCTTTAATTGTTGTCTCTGATGATGTTAAAAGACCTACAAATATCCCCTTTAGATTCCATAGCTTTTGGATGGAAAATGATCAATTTATCTCTGTGGTTGAGGAAGCTTGGAAAACTTCGATAGGGGGTAATCCAATTTTCGTTCTGGCACAAAAATTAAAGCAGGTCAAGGAGAATTTAAAGGTTTGGGCGAGGGCCAATTTTCCTAACCTGAATGATGAGGTCGATAAAGCAAAGCTGAAATTAAAGAAGGTTCAAGATATGATAGAGGTGGCTGGGATGAATGATGAATTATTTAACAGAGAGGCAGATGCAAAAACAGTATTATTGAAGGCCAACCAAATGTACGAGAAGTTGTGGGCTGAAAAAGCTAAACTGAGATGGATGAAAAATGGAGATTGTAACTCGAAGATTTTTCATCTCTCCGTGAAGCTTAGGAGGTTGAAAAATCAGATCACCTCCCTTAAAAAGGAAGATGGAACTTGGGTTTCAGACCAACAGGGAATATCTTTATATGTCTCTGAATTTTTTGAGAAATTTCATGAGGCTGATGAAATCACGGTTCATAATGACCTTCTTGATAATATTCCCAGAGTGTTGGAGGAGGAGGACGTGGCAGGATTGGAGATTGTCCCGAGTGGGGACGAAATAAAACAAGCTGTTTGGGATTTAGATCCTGTTAGCTCTCCAGGTCCTGATGGATTCCCAGGTAGTTTCTTCAGGCGATGTTGGACTATTGTTGAGGGTGATTTTTGCAGGGCAGTGAAAAAATTCTTTGAGGAAGGGCGGCTTCCTAAAGGTATAAATAACTGCTTTATTTCCTTGATCCCCAAAGTTGAGGGGGCGGCCTCTCTTGATAGGTTTCGACCTATATGTATGGGGAATTTTTATTGCAAAGTGATATCAAAAATTCTATCTTCAAGATTACTTGTTGTTTTGCCTAAATTGATTTCGGAAGAGCAAGGCGCTTTCCAGCAGGGTAAAATAATTTCAGCAAATATCAGCCTCGCATCAGAACTGTCAAATTTGATGTATTCTTCAGTTAGGGGTGGTGGAATGGGACTGAAGCTCGATGTTCAAAAGGCGTATGACTCTCTAGCTTGGGAATTCCTCTTTGCAGTTCTGTGCAAATTTGGGTTCTCATCTAGGTGGATTTCTTGGATTCACAACCTTCTTCTATCCTCCAGAGTATCAATTTTGGTGAACGGTGGCCCGGTGGGGTTCTTTGGGGTTGGTAGAGGTCTCCGACAAGGAGATCCTTTGTCTCCCTTTTTATTTATTCTGGCAGAAGAGGTTCTCTGTAGAGGTCTTAGAAGCATGGCTCAGAATGGTTTGATAAAGTCTCTTCCTGGGCCTCGAGGTGTGTTAACTCCCTCCCATTTATTGTTTGCTGATGACATTTTCATTTTCATTAATGCATCTGCTCAGTTTGTCAAAAATCTTAAGGCTTTTCTTGATAAATATCAGGCATTCTCTGGCCAGATATTTAATCTAGAAAAAAGTAGTTTGTTCTTTGGAAAGGTTGCCCCTCACAGGAAACATTTTATAAGTACTTTTATGGGAATCCAATCTGCAAGGCAGCCTACTAAATATTTAGGTGTGGAGCTCTTCAAGGGGAGAGTTCAACGGGACCACATGTTACCGCTGATGGATAAAATCAAGAAGAGGTTATCGGGATGGAAGGGTCGGATTCTCTCCATGGCTGGTAGGGTGGAGCTGGTTAAATCAGTGATTTCAAGCATACCAATTCATAATTTTGGGATTTATTGGTGGCCAGGAAGCTCAATAAAATTAGTGGAAAAGTGGATGCGAAACTTCATATGGTCTGGTGACATGGAGACAGGGAAGAAGATAGTGGTGAAGTGGGAGGAGGTATGTAAACCTACCAGGGAAGGCGGTCTTGGCATTAGGAGGTTGCGAGATGTTAATTTTGCATGCCTGTGCAAATTAGCATGGCAAATCAAACATGGAAATTCTCTAATGAGTGTTTTCTTTCGTGCTCGTTTTCTGAAGATTGATGGTTCGCTGAAAACTACCTACCTTTCCTCTTCGATATGGCCTGGTCTTAAAAAGGTGTGGCGGTGGGTACAGTCTCATGAGCAATGGACTGTTGGGAATGGTCAGAGGATAAATTTTTGGAAAGATAGCTGGCTGGGAAAGAAGTCTATTGAGGAGATGTATGGTTTGCAGTTAGATATCTTAGATTCGATGCAGGCAAAGGTTTCTGATTTCATTTGCCAAGATGAGTGGAATTTTCCCCAGGTGAGCTCTGAATTTTTTCAAAATATCTTTGATCAGGCCAAGGATATCATAATTTCAGATCTGGATGATATTTGTCATTGGGAATTAAATTCATCTGGATTTTTTACAATAAAATCGGCTTGGGAAAAAGTCAGACGGGAATCGCCAAAGGTGGGGTGGTATTCATTGATTTGGAATTCTCATCTTCAGCCTCGCCAATCGGTGTTTGGATGGAGAATGTTGAAAAATAAGCTCGCTACTGATGATAATGTGAAAAAGAGAGGGGTTCCATTGCCATCTCAGTGCACTCTCTGTGGCATAGCGGAAGAGTCAATAAATCATACCATGTATGAATGCTCTTTTGCAGTTTTCATGTGGCAGAAATTTTGTTGTTGTTTTGGGTTTAGGTGGCCTGGATTTGAAGGAGTTGAATGTTTGATAGCTTGGTGGAAAGATCAGGCCAAGAAGACCATCTTTAAAGGGGTGTGGCTGAAGGGGTTTGTTTTAATCCCTTACTTTACTTGGTTGGAGAGGAATGGAAGAAAATTCGAAGGAATCTCAAAATCAAAAGAGCATTGTTTTGGACAAGTAAAGAGAGAAATTAGCTGCCAAGAGCTGGTTCATTCAGGGGCAGCCATCTCAATTTCGGATCTTGTCACTGCAAGAAGATTGGGTATTTCAGGGGTGCGGAGAAGGCCTCGGGAAATCTTCAATATTTTCTGGTGCCCTCCTAATCCAGGTTGGATAAAAATCAATTCGGATGGTTGCTCTATTGGTAATCCAGGGAAGTCTGGAGCAGGGGGAATTCTTCGCAATGAAAAGGCAGAGGTAGTGGCAAATTTCAGAAAATTTCTAGGAACTCGCACAAATTTTGAGGCTGAATTTTTAGCGCTTATGATAGGGATTGAAGTAGCTAAGCAGCATAATGTGAAACGGCTCTGGATAGAATGTGATTCAGTTGCAGTTGTAACTATTTTTCAGAAGAGGCAAAGTCCATGGATAGCTCGGCAAAGATGGATAAATTGTATTTCTTATTTGGAGGATGTGGAATGGAAAATAACGCATTGCTATAGGGAAGCAAATTCAGTGGCGGATTTTTTGTCAAAGTCAGCTGCTCGTTTTGAAGTGTCAGAGCCGATTTCAATTTGGCCAACTCTGGTTCAAATGGAATTAGACATGGATGCATCGGGTCGGCCTAGGTTCAGATTCACCTAGGAATTTCTTCTTTTTCCAGAATTTTGTTTTTGGTGGAGTTGGGTAGTTGCGTAATTCTGCTGATGGCAATGCCGAAGGTGGAGTTTCTGCTTCTCCCTCTCTTCTTAGTGTGAGTGTTGGGTAATTCTCCCTTCCTCATCTGATGTACTATTTTTCTTTTTTCATCTTTTTCTTTTAATATACATGACTTTTTAGCGAAAAAAGGAAAGGCCCTGCAAGTCATTATAAACCTCTCTTGTCAGAGGTTTACCAATAGAATCATATCTCCTACGGTTCATTTCCAGTCAAATCTAATGAGACAGACCAGATTTGTTTCAGTGGAGATGAAAGAGCATTTCTTCCCACCAAGAGAAAAGTTTTTGGATGGAGGGGAAACGAAGCCAATTACAATAAAAAAACCCCAAAGAACCTCCAACCAAACCATCATAGAGTAACAAGAATTCAAAAAATATGAGCCATAGATTCCGAATTTTCATGACATCGGAAGCATCTAGCAGCCATTGGAACAACACACGCTATTACTTCTTTCATCACTTGGAACTCTTCCATGCACCACTTGCCACCCAAACAAAGATGCATGAGGCGAAAGACCTTTAGCCCAAACTGTGTTATGCCATGGAACACACACAAACCTCGAACGAATACCGACCAAATCCTTTTATCCGATTGCAATATCAAAGGGATGAGAAATTTTTGAATCTTTGAGCAGATATCTTGAAGAGCTGGAGAGTGAACCTGGGCAGTTCCCATTTCTCCTGAACAATGAAATCAGCCACTTCCGCCTCAAGAGGCTAGACAAGACCATAATCAATGTACTCCATAATTGTCTTCTCTGACAGCCATTGATCCAATCAGAAAGAAATATTTGAACCGAAACCAACAATCCATCGCTCATGCGATTCAACAAACCTCCAAATCTTCCTAATCCCTAGAAAAATAGAAGAGCAAACATGAGTTTTTAGGGATGTGTGAAGACAAAATGAATCTTCCAATCTTCCTCTAAAAAAAAAAAGCAACCCATCGACTTATCATTCTTGATATACCAAACTAATTGTGTGAGCATTGCCATATTGACATCTTTCAACCTGCTTTTGGCCTGTAAATATCCATCCACTTCATGGTAATAGCTCTAGAAGACTCAGCTTCCCCACTCTAGATAAAATTTCTAATCCATATCTCCATAAGAGAGATGGAGGTAGCCGGCCATAAGTAAACTGCAAAGTTGAGAATAGGGATACTACCCATCATCGACTTAATGTAATGCCCCCAAATCCGGGTAAGATATGGGTGCAGGCCCTCGTGGGCCACCATTAAATAATGGCATAATCTTACAATTCTCTTACCCAAACACATATACGCAGCGGAAACTAATCTGAAAATATATCAAAATTTCTACAGCAGAAGCTAAGTCGTCGTACTTATAACTTTAATACACATTGACAATCTGAATATATCTATACCTATCAAATACATGAAACGTACTATAATCCATTGTAAAGTTATTACAACATTCTTTCAAAAAGTCTAGCAAAGTCTGAAATAGTTATATCTTCAGATTATTCCTTGGCGGAAGGAAAATCAGTACCTCTATCACCAAATACACATTGTGCACAATGACATAGCACATGTTCTGGCTCTGTAACATAGTTATATATCATGGGGTAAGCTTAACTAGCTCAGTGAGAAAAACACAATCATATCATGAAGTAAAACATGCATGACTGAAGAAACATCATAACAATCACGTGCTACTTTTGTCAATGCATAAATCTGAGAATATAATATATCTGATCATACATATACTAACATGCATGATGTAAAAAATTGAACAATTATCAAACTCAACATTATCCTTTTTCCTCTTTTACCTATCTTTTCTTTATCACTTTTTCTCTTATTCTTTTACATTTACTTTCTTACTTTTGGGTAGGATGTTTTTCCTCAACGCCTCGCCCTTGTCTTGCTCTTGAACTGAAAGGATTTGGGTCGTGTCTTGAGAATTCATCCCACATGCTCCTCTCTCAACGCCTTGCCCTTTTCTTGCTCTTTGGCTCAACGGATCTGGGTCTTGTCTTGAGAGTGTATATTTAATCTTTTCTTTTATGTATTTTTATTCTTTGTTGTCTTGCTTACCAACTTCGGCATCCAGTTGTCACTGTCAATTTCGACATTTGGGTGGAGTGGGATATTGATGGAGCCCTTATTGGTCCTCCCCTGACTATCCCATACCAACAGGGTGGGCATTAAAAGACCCCATTATCCTTCCCAGTTCCTCTGTTGGAAAGGACTTTGACAACTTTTAGCTTCGGTCCATTTTATGTCTTAATTTTATCTTATGTCTATCATGCCTCACACTTATAAAAAAAATCATGAAAACAATATTTTGATACATATAAAAACATAAAACAGATCTTAGAGGCAATGACATACATATATATATATACTGTAAATGGAAAAACTTGCAAGGATATGGCCGAATTCCCCTCACCTATAGATGATGTCCAAAAATGACTGTGAGAACCACTTTCTGCTAGCGTTCTCTGGCAATTGTATCACCTACATAAGAATTTATTACTTCAAACTTAATGACTCAAGTATGTAATTACTCCTAAACTTAAGCTTTCGACTGCCGGACTTGATCCTTTTACTTTAAACTCACCATTCAACCAAATCATATACTTAGGCTTTTACATAGGTTTCTTAATCTCCAATTGATTTGGGAGCATTTCTAAATGGCCTGATGACCCGAACTAGGTCCATAAGACTATGCCGAAGGACTGAAGCTTAAAATAGTAATTGCAGTCTACTATTTTTGGGTAAATTTCATGTCAAACCTGAACCAATTCCGAAGGAACTAGTATCCGTGTCCTATATGGATAGAAAGGTCTATGAGCCTATTTTCTTACAAAAAAGACAGAACGTCATTTACTATTTTATAAAAGAAGTTATGACCATTTTGGTAAAGTGCATCTGGGCTGAATGCATACTCTTGGAATTCAAGAATTCCTCTAATGATCGAACTTTCATATTACACAGTAGTCCATGGTATGTAATCGACTCTTAGTAGTACTTTAATCAACAAATATTGACTAAAATAGTGGGTAGTTAACTTATTAGATCATGGTCCACTATGTTCTCTAATGATTATGACAATTCCATACTAGTAGTCTTAGTAGGACTTTAGTAGGGCCATGTTACACAATTATTTCATATATACGTAGCCATAAACTTCCCCTTTCTTTTGTTTCTTTTTCTTTACTCTTTACCATCGGAGCTGATCTCTTAGAAGACTTCCAATATACTCAAATCAGCTTTAGTGTCCTAGGTTCGATGTATATTTCAATGTCCTTCAAGTAGGTTCCTCTTTTGAACTCATTCAGACAATGCCATTTTAAAATTTAAATAACAGTGGGATTCCAACTATAGCTACTTCAAATATTTTTCATAATTTTACTAAACAAAGTTGATTTAAAAATACCAAAATAGGGGAGGAGAAGCCAAGACCTCAGCTGGACAGTAGCCATGAGGTTGGGCTGCAACCTGGCCTTGGCAGGAGCTTCCTCTCCTAACTCACTTCTCTCTCTCTCTCCTTCTCTTTCTTTTAAAACTCATGTAACCATGGAAGAACTAAGGTTTGAAAAGCAATAAACCTCACCTCCACTTCCTCTTTCTTTTCTCAAATTTCAATTGTGAAACTCTTCCTCCACTAAAATCGTTGGGGTCCTTCTCTCCTCCTCATTTCCTCTACTTTCTTTACATGAATTTGAGAAAATCACAGCCACCCCAATAGTCCATCTCCCTCTTAACTCTCTTCTATCTTTTCCCTTATTTTCTTTCCTTTCTTTCTTATTGGAAGATTTGTATGCACACTCTCCCTTTACAAACAAACCTCTACTCTCCCTTTCCCTTTCTCTCTCCACCTATCCCTTTCTCTCTCCACCTATCCCTTTCTCATGTCCATCTCTCTCTCTCTCTCTCTCTCTCTCTCTCTCTCTCTCTCTCTCTCTCTCTCTCTCTCTCTCTCCTCTCTCTCTCTCTCGTAGTACATTAGCATTCCTCCCCCTTTCTCCTCTCTTATCTTCTTCTTTTCTTGATTTTCTTCTTTGTCTCTTAGCTAACAAATGAGGGAGGTGAGTTAATGGTAAGAACATAGGTAGGTCCCACCCAACTTTATCTCACTCTTCCTCTCCTTTTCTTCTCCACAAACAATAGACAAGTCCCCCCTTTTGTGCAATGACAATAATATTTATATATTATATTACTCTATTTTCTGCATTGTCATACATACATGGTCATCCCATCCCCAAAAGTCTCTCATTTTTAACTTCCCTTTGTCTCTTTTCTCCTATTTTCCAACCATCCCAACTACTCCCCTTAATGACATTGATATCTATAATTATATAACAAACTATTATATATATATATATATATATACCATCACAAACATGTAAATTGGACGTAGGGAGTGGGGTATTACACTTAACCAACTCAACCCTAGTAGCCATGGACAACATTAACCAACTCAACCCTACCAGCCATGGACAATATTTTCCTTTGCCACCCAGCCAAGTGTACTTTGAATTTATCAACAAGCGGCAAGATCACATCCCTCTTCACTCTTCCATTAAAAATTTCAACCCCCAAATATTGAGTTGGGAGCTTGCATTCATGTTTGCAAATGTTCTCTTTGATATGAAACTTCCCTAAAACGGGTATTTTCCACAAGAAAAACGGGTATTTTCCACAAGAATAACGTGTTTTTCTCCATACTGATAATCTGACCAGAGTGGCAATGTTATTGGAGCAGTTACTAAGAATGGAGATTGCAGCGCTAGGGATGGTCCCTGAGGGGTCTCCGTGTGTCCATGGTTATCAGGACTCGAGGCAAGTCGAAGCAGCGGGAGGGGATAGGGATTTTGGCCTTCAGGGATGGCTGTCTGACCCTTTCTTGTTGGGAGAGTCACATCTAGCGGTGGTGCAAGAGCCAGTGAGGGATGGTCCGGTGTTCCATAACGTTCCTCTTCCTCCTAGGGCGTCTGGTAGTCAAGAAGAAGCGATGGTTAGCCCTACTGGTGAGACTGGAATTAGGAGGACGTTTGTAGCAGTGGTGGGTCGACAACCTTTGCCGAGTGTGGATAGTCTGCCATCGGCAGTGAGAGATGGTCTGCTTACACGTATCAAGATTCCACAGGGGGCTTACCATCGTTTTGCTCTTCTGGGTCGTGTAAACTTTCGATCGATTTCGATGGAAACCTTACGGAACTATGTTAATGATTGTTGGGATTTACAGATGCCAGTGGAGTTGAGATCGCTCGGGAAGGGCCTCATTATGTTTCGGTTCAAGACGGAGGCAGATATGGCTATGATCTGGAAGAGAGGCCCTGTGCGTGAGGATGGTCTGTGCGTGTGGATGGTCAGTTGATTCGCTTCCAACGGTGGAGGCAGGATTTTTATGGGTAACAACAGGAAATTACAACTAGGCTTACTTGGATCCATTTTCCTGATCTTCCCCAGGAGTATTGGGATGAGGAGATTATCCTTTCTTTGGCCAAGGCGGTGGGAAGACCGGTGGCGATTGATCGCCGAACTCGTGACTCCATGTTTGGTCATTTTGCACGAGTTTGGGCTGATATTGATGATTCTGCTCCGCGGGTGGAAGAATTAATTATTGGTAGAACGGGAGCAGCATGGATCAAGGGACTCTTTTGTGTTCAAGCAGCAAGTAATCTTTGAAGATTCACCTGCGCGATGCTCAAATTGCAGACGGTATGGTCATCGGGCAGATACATGCGCCATGGGGAAGCAAACTGGGGAGTTCGGGAGCCGGCGGTGGAACCTGGTCGAGCTGGCCCACGGAGTCGGCAAGTTTGGCGCCAGGTTGTGCGTGAGAATCCTGCTATGGTAGGGAATCTGGAGGATTCATCCTTAGCCAATAATGTCGAAGCAGTTACTTCAAACCAGGAGAATTTGTTCGCTAATGGATTACCTACCACAAACGGCCTCTCTCCAAGAGATCTTGAGGATCAGGTTGAGGTGTCAAATTTGGATAAATCCTCATCACCTAGTGGAGCGGTATTGGAATCGGTTTTTGGAGTGTCTTTAGAACGCTCACGTGATGGTATTGCTTGTGGCTCATCTTCTTATGGGATGGATGAGGTGGCAGTGGGACAGGTTGTTTCTCATGAGGGTAATATTGAAATTGTAATTGGTGGTGATGGGAGAACGGATAATATGGAAGACTTACATGTGCAGCCTACTCCAACCTCGGTGGATTGCTTTGATAATGGGCGGAGGGTGGTACTGCACTATGACATGGGAGTTGATGATTCTCTACAGGCATTGGAGGGCTTCACTACTGTGAGGAGGAGATCGTCCTCCCCCCGGCTACACGTCTGTTGCGGAGAAGTGCTCGGGTCCAGGAGATGATGGAAGTTGATCGTGAACTGATTCGCAAGGGGCACTCTCGCCCAATCCAGCGTCCCTCCTCTCATTCTTAATTTGAATATTTTCTTTTGGAATATTAGAGGGATGGGAAATAAAAGGGCTTGTGCCTCGCTCCGGTTTTTGTTAAAAGCCCATGATCCGGTGATTGTTTGTTTAGCTGAACCTAAGGTGGCCCCGTCCAAGTGCCCTACGAAAATTTTCTCTTCGCTGGGTTATGCTGCGGACCTGATCACGAATTCTAGACTGGATTCATCCCCAAATATCTGGGTTTTGTGGGAGAGGATGATTGCAAGGCCGGTTATGCTTCTTTCATCTTCACAACATCTTTCCATGTTATTGGAAGTAAATGGTTGTAAGTGTTTTCTTTCTGTTGTGCACGCTATTCTGTTAAAGTGGAAAGACGCCAGCTATGGGAGGACTTGTGCTCGATTGCGGGAGCGTCTATCCCATGGCTGGTTATTGGTGACTTTAATGCAACCTTATTTTCTTATGAGAAAAGAGGCCTAGGTGCTTTTAGCTTGAGTTCAGCAGGTGAATTCGCTGCTATGATGGATACTGCTGAGTTGATATCGATCTCCTCCATTGGTTGCAGGTTCACATGGTCAAATAATCGTCGGGTTGGTAATGTGTGCGCGGTTTTGGATCGAAGTATGTGCAATGAAAAATGGTTGGATGCTTATCCGTCTGTGTCTCAACGAGTGGTTGCTTCTAGTTATTCTGATCACAACCCGGTGGTGGTTTCTCGTGAGGGTATCCCACGACCTCCCAATGCACCTTTCAGGATGCAGAGATTCTGGACAGAGAATGAGGTGTTTGTGCCTTGTGTTGAGAGATCCCCATTAAAGCTACGCCTATTAATGTTATATCGGCTAAATTAAAAAGACTTAAAGGTCATTTGAAGATGTGGGCAAAGGAAACCTTCCCTAATGCTGATCTAGAAGTGAACAAGACAAGGACTGTTTTGGAGGACATTCAGGCTTCTATTGAAACCAAAGGCATAACAGATGAATTATTTGATGCAGAATCCTCTGCAAAGAGGGACTTAGACTCAGCCTTGCTGCTACAAGAGAAGGTCTGGGTGGAAAAATCCAGGTCCAAATGGCTTCGATGTGGTATTTCCATATATCTACCAAAATCAGAAGAACCAAGAACATGATTAAGGCAATTCAAAATAATGAGGGTGAGATGCTTTCGGGTAATTCTGAAATTGGTAAATTCATTAGACAAGGACTGTTTTGGAGGACATTCAGGCTTCTATTGAAACCAAAGGCATAACAGATGAATTATTTGATGCAGAATCCTCTGCAAAGAGGGACTTAGACTCAGCCTTGCTGCTACAAGAGAAGGTCTGGGTGGAAAAATCCAGGTCCAAATGGCTTCGATGTGGTATTTCCATATATCTACCAAAATCAGAAGAACCAAGAACATGATTAAGGCAATTCAAAATAATGAGGGTGAGATGCTTTCGGGTAATTCTGAAATTGGTAAATTCATTAGTGACTATTTTGAAGATTTTCGCAAGAAGGATCCTCAAGTCACAGAGACAGGTATTCTCTCGTGTATTCCTAAAGTGGTCTCAGAGGCGGATAATATCGCTCTGAATCTTACCCCGTCAGAGGAGGAAATTAAAGCAGCGGTTTACGACTTGGAACCCTCCAGTGCTCCTGATGGTTTCCCAGGCGCTTTTTACCGTGCTTGCTGGAATGTGATTGGCACGAAGGTATGTTTGGCGATTCAAATTTTTTTCATTGAATGAGTGGTCACTAAAGGGGTTAATTCAAACTTCATCACTCTGATACCAAAAATGGATGGGGCATATAAAGTGGGTTAGTTCCGCCCCATTTGTTTGGGTAATTTTTTCTTTAAAATTATTCCAAAAATTTATGCCCTTCACTTAGCTGCTCTACTTCCCCGCTTGATATCTGATGAGCAAGGGGCCTTTCAGAAAGGCAAAATTATCTCTTCTAATATTTGTATGGCCTCTGAGCTTGCCAACCTATTACACTCAAAATCTTTTGGAGGGGGCTTGGCTCTGAAGCTTGATATACGGAAAGTATATGATACTCTGGACTGGTCGTTTCTTTTTGATGTTATGTGTTGTTTTGGTTTTTCTCAAACTCTGATTAACAGGCTTCACCAAATCCTGAATTCCACGAGGTTATCGATTCTCATCAATGGGGGGCCAGTGGGCTTCTTTTGGGTAGAGAGGGGTCTCTGGCAGGGTGACCCTCTCTCTCCCATTTTGTTCATAATTGCAGAGGAGGTTTTATGTAGAGGCATTCAGGCTCTGATTCGGGATAAAAAGATTCGTACACTGCCTGGTCCTAGAAGGGTGTATACCCCATCCCACCTACTATATGATGATGCCATTTTCATCTTCTTTAATGCTGATTTGAGAGGTGTAAAGTAGTTAAAAAATTTTTTGAATCTCTACAAGCAATATTTAGGCCAACATATTAGCATGGAGAAAAGCATAGTTTTCTTTGGGAAAATTCAGCTGCAGAGAAAGAGATGGCTCAAGGAGGTGCTCAATATTCCTGAGTGTAAATTTCCAACCTGGTACTTAGGTGTGGAAATTTTCAAGGGTCAGATGAAAAAGGATTTGATTATGCCCATGGTGGACAGGTTCAAGGCGAGATTGATGGGGTGGAAAGGAAGGATGTTGTCTCTGGCAGGCAGGGTTGAACTGGTCAAATCTATCATGGGTAGTATTCCCATTCATAACTTTGCAATATATCTTTGGCCTGCAGCGATCATTTCATTGATGGAGCGATGGACACGAAGTTTTATTTGGTGTAGAGACCTCGAGGTATCTCATTCTATTACAGTTAAATGGGATACTGTGTGCAAGCCAAGGAAGGAAGGGGGCTAGGTATTCGAAGACTGAGGGATGTTAATTTGGCCATGCTTGCTAAGTTAGCCTGATTTATCAAAACTGATGATTCTTTGGTTGCGTCCTTAAGAGGGTAGTTCTTGAATGTAGCAGGAAAGAAAAAGTCTCAATACACATGTTCCTCCATTTGGCCTGGTATCAAGAAGATTTGGGATTTTGTGGATTCAAAAGAGAGATGGGTGGTGGGGGACAGATCCTCAATTTCTTTTTGGTATGATAGATGGTTATCTGAGAAGCCAATTGCTGAAGTGCTTGATATCGATAGGAGCCAAGCTCTGAGTGCAACGGTGAAGGATTTTGTCATTAATGGGGAGTGGGCACTCCCTACTCCGATTTCTCAGCCGTTTCAACAAGTTGATTCACAGATTCAGAAGTTCCCTCTCCCATTTGTTCTAGCTCAGGATAGAAAGGTATGGTCTTTGACTCAGTTAGGAGCTTTCTCTGTCTTATTAGCGTGGGAAGGGATTCGTAATTGGAAACCAGAAGTCCCATGGCATGGCTTAATTTGGAAGAAAGGTATATCCCCTCGTACCTCAGTGTTTGGATGGCGTCTGATCCATGGTAAGCTTCCTACTAATGATAAAGTGATGGCCTGGTCAGTGCAAATGGCGTCTAGATGCTCCTTATGTTTGGTAGCTGGTGAATCCCTTCAGCATATTTTCCTTGATTGCGAGTATGCTTGTTTGGTGTGGTCGCAAGTGTTAAAGTATTTTGATCTAAGTTGGTGTGGTTTCCCTTCGATCCAAGAACTTTTCTCCTAGTGGAAAGGGAAAACTAGTGTTGCTCCCTTGAGACAAATCTGGTCGGCTTGCCTATTATACACCATGCATCAGATTTGGAATGAGCAAAATCAATGAAGGTTTGAGAAGAATTGTAGACCAACATCTTGGATCTTGAAAGTGGTGGTGCGTGATCTTCAGGATTTCTCGCGACTGACTAGTATTGGAGTTCAAACGTTGAGGGACCTCCAAATCTCTGCTGTGCTTTCTCTAGTGAGAACTCCTGCACTAGGAAAGTGTACAAAGAGCTTAATTGGGCAAGACCTCCAGTGAGTTGCTATAAAATTAATATTGATGGTTGTTATCTGGGTAATTCGGGATATGAGGGTGCAAGAGGAGTTATCAGAGACCATTTAAGCTATCCAATGCATTGTTTTGAAGGGATTACAACGAACTACTAGGCTGAGATGGCAGTTTTTTTGGAAGCAATAAAGATCTCCATGCATCTAAACCTATCTTGGTTAGAAGTGGAATGTGACTCCAAAGCAGTTGTGGGGTGTATTGAAAGAAAAGGCATTCCATGGGTTTTCCATCAGAAATGGTTGTATATTTTGGAGTATTTGAACAGAATTACATGGTGCATAAGTTACTGTTTTTGGGAGATTATCACTGTGGCAGATGGGTTGGCAAGGCATGCAGTTGCAACTCGTTCTTCAGTAGTCTGGAGCTCTCCTCCTCGGTTCACAGCTAATGAGATCGACTGGGATGCTACAGGTAGACCTCGATTCTGTCTCTGTGAAATCTGAATCCCCTCTAAGAGTATCAGTTTGATAAGTTAGATGTTTGGTCTTCGCTTTGCTAATGGCAATGCCAAAGGTGGAGGTGAAGGCTAATCTCTAGTTTATTCTGGCCGGTGCCCTTCTCTGCTGATGG